>NC_091173.1:25371619-25429170 GCF_040958095.1 Procambarus clarkii | reverse complement strand
TTATGGGAGAAATATAAATCGCACATGGCTATCCGTCGAATACGGAGGAAAATTCAAATATGAACATGGATTTCACAGCAGAAATCCACAACGAAGCGTTGACAATGATTGAAGATTTGTGCTTAGAAATCGCGAACAAAGTTCTAAATCAATTGGAAATGCCATCACCGAATCGATCTGCTGCTGCTTCGTTCGATGTAGAATTGCGTCGTGAACAAAATTACAACATGAGTGATCTGTTGTCATATGTGCAATCAAATATTCCTAAGCTAACGCTTGAGTGGAAAGGCATTTACAATCAAATAATTCAAACTGTTAATAACGCGTTTGGAGAAATCTTCTAAGATGCGCCAGGAGGAACTGTAAATCCCTCCTAATTAGATTGATTCTAGCAGCATTTCGATCCCAAAATGGCATAATCTTAGCTCTTGCATCGTCTGTAATAGCTGCGATGTTGTTACCAGGTTGAAGAACTGCTACTTCAAGTTTGAAATTGTCATTGAACATGCAATTTATTGAAACTCCCACGTGCAACATTTCCAAAGCATCCGGCATGGGAAAAGTATTGCAGAAATGTAAACTTAATGTTTGGGATGAATGTACAATGGCACAATGGACTACAAAAAATCGCTCGAGGCTCTTGATCGATCATTGTAAGATTTGCGTGGAATAATCAGACCATTTGGGAACGCATTAATGTTGCTTGCAGAATATTTCAGGTAAACATTACCTGAAATTCCTTGATACAAGACCGTCGACACTGTTGAGAAAGCAGATGAAGCAGTTAATTATCCAACATAATTTTTTAATTCACTCAATCTGCCAGGGATACCATCACATGTACGGCAATTGAAAATCGGCGTGCCAATTATCATGTTGCAAAATATCAATCAGCTAAAGCTTTGCAACGTCACATGGCTTGCAGTACAAAAATTAATCAGCAACGTCGTAGAAGCAACAATCTTGACAGGACCTTTCAAAGGTGAAGATGTCCTCCTTCCTCGCATTCCTATGATTCCAATAGATATGCCACTTCACTTAAAGAGATTGTAATTTTCAATTCGATTGGCGTTTGCAATCACCATCAACAAAGCTCAGGGCCAATCTTTAGAATTGTGCAGTTTATATCTAGACACGGAATGCTTCACACATGGACAATTATATGTTGTGTGTTCTAGAGTCGGCAAATCAGACATTCTCTATATCTCCCCAGACAATGGAACAACAAAAAGTATTGTATACCCACAAGCATTGTGAAAATAAAACATATTAGAAACGTGCACGTGCCTTGTATTGAGTGGCTCAAGAATTCAGTTTACAACTCAGTAAGTGTTTACTGAACGTGGAAATCGTTTCATGTGTGCTTATTTAGTTCAGTTTAAAGTTTCCCCATCTTAAGATATTACTGTTATCTACCATGTATTGGGTGTCTTAGACATTCAGTTTTTAACTCAGTAAATGTTTACTGAACGTGGGAATCACTTCATGTGTGATCATTTTAGTTTAGTTTAAAGTTTTTCCATCATAAATTAAATACTACTACTATCATCAACCTTATATTGGGTGTCTCAGACATTCAGTTTACAACTCAGTAAGTGTTTACTGAACAAACCAATCAGGACCTACAGTCCTGACTAGGACCACAGGTCCGGTTTGGAGTGGAGATGGGTTCAACTAAAAATGAGCACACACATGAAATGATTTCGACGTTCAGTAAGCACTTACTGAGAGGATAACTGAATGCCTGAGACACCCCAATACATGGTTGATGTTAGTAGTATTAAATTTTACAGTGGAAAAATTTAAACTAAAGTAAAAATGAACTCGCGTGAAGTGATTTCCCCGTTCAGTACACACTTGCTGAGTTGTTAACTGAATGCCTGAGACACCCGATACAGGATTGATGATAGTAGTATTTTATTTTACGATTGAAATTTTTTAAACTAAACAGAAGTAAGCACACACGAAGTAATTCCCACGTTCAGTAAACGCCTACTGAGTTGTTAACTGAATGTCTATGTCACCCAATATATGGTTGATGATAGTGATATTTTAAGATGGGGAAACTTTAAACTGAACTAAATAAGCACACATGAAACGATTTCAACGTTCAGTAAACACTTACTGAGTTGTAAACTGAATTCCTGAGCCACTCAATACAAGATTGATCATAGTAAAATTTAATTTAATTTAAGATGTGATAGCATATTAGAGTTTTCAGTCCACTGTTGCTGTTTGACTGACTGACTGTCTGCCTTTACTGAGTTACTGAGTGATCTTGAGGTTATCTTGAGATGATTTCGGGGCTTTTTAGTGTCCCCGCGGCCCGGTCCTTGACCAGGCCTCCACCCCAGGAAGCCGCCCGTGACAGCTGACTAACACCCAGGTACCTATTTTACTGCTAGGTAACAGGGGCATAGGGTGAAAGAAACTCTTCCCGTTGTTTCTCGCCGGCGCCTGGGATCGAACCCAGGACCACAGGATCACAAGTCGAGCGTGCTGTCCGCTCGGCCGACCGGCAGGGTGATGGTAGAACCTATTTCGTCAAGTCTGTCTGAGAAATTTAAACTAAAAGTTGTCCTATCCCCATAGCATATTAGAGTCTTCAGTCCACTGCCAATAACTGCTGCCGTTTACCTGACTGACTGATTGCCTTTACTAAGTTTTTTTTTTTTAATTTTACATGCAAGCATGCAAGTGTAAGACAATAAGTGGCAAGCATGCAAGTGTAAGACAATAAGTGCAAGCATGCAAGTGTAAGACAATAAGTGCAAGCATGCAAGTGTAAGACAATAAGTGCAAGCATGCAAGTGTAAGACAATAAGTGCAAGCATGCAAGTGTAAGACATAAGTGCAAGCATGCAAGTGTAAGACAATAAGTGCAAGCATGCAAGTGTAAGACAATAAGTGCAAGCATGCAAGTGTAAGACAATAAGTGCAAGCATTCAAGTGTAAGACAATAAGTACAAGCATGCAAGTGTAAGACAATAAGTGCAAGCATGCAAGTGTAAGACAAGTGCGCATGCAAGTGTAAGACAATAAGTGCAAGCATGCAAGTGTAAGACAATAAGTGCAAGCATGCAAGTGTAAGACAATAAGTGCGCATGCAAGTGTAAGACAATAAGTGCAAGCATGCAAGTGTAAGACAATAAGTGCAAGCATGCAAGTGTAAGACAATAAGTGCAAGCATGCAAGTGTAAGACAATAAGTGCAAGCATGCAAGTGTAAGACAATAAGTGCAAGCATGCAAGTGTAAGACAATAAGTGCAAGCATGCAAGTGTAAGACAATAAGTGCAAGCATGCAAGTGTAAGACAATAAGTACAAGCATGCAAGTGTAAGACAATAAGTGCAAGCATGCAAGTGTAAGACAATAAGTACAATAAAAAGAACAGTAAAAAGAACAGAAGAAACAAAATAAGCAAAACAAAAAACCACCGGCCAGAAGGACCGACAGCACTGTACAAAAAACCACCGGCCAGAAGGACCGACAGCACTGTACAAAAAACAACCGGCCAGAAGGACCGACAGCACTGTACAAAAAACAACCGGCCAGAAGGACCGACAGCACTGTACAAAAAACAACCGGCCAGAAGGACCGACAGCACTGTACAAAAAACAACCGGCCAGAAGGACCGACAGCACTGTACAAAAAACAACCGGCCAGAAGGACCGACAGCACTGTACAAAAAACAACCGGCCAGAAGGACCGACAGCACTGTACAAAAAACAACAAACATCAACAGAACACAAGAGAAAAGAGTGTAAACAGGCCAGCAATACACAAAACATAATAACACATTAACAAAACAAACAAACATCATAACACATACGAAAAGCATAACAAGCACAGAACACAATAGGGCAAACATCACAGCCAGAGGGGCACATAACACAACAGAATCAAAGAAACAGACGATCAGTGAGTGGTACAGCTACAGGCAAAGCATGTTAAGAAATATAAGAAAGACAATAAACAGGGTCATTGAGAAAACTAAACATAACATCGGCCTGAAGGGGCCATGGGACCAGGATTTAAAAAATTGTTGTAGGGTATTCATAATTTATTATCCTGATACATGTGAAAGGTGCTGCACCTAGGCCAAGTTTCAGCATCTCAGCCTAAATAGAGACGGAGAAAAAAAAACAAAACAAAAAAAAGACGAATTTTTCAACCATGTTCAAAAAATTTCACAGCCCACAATTGTGAACCAAAATCATTTATACGACACTCAGCTATGACCTTACTATATAATAAAGATTTGCATGTCACATTATTATCCCAGATGTATTTAGTGCAATAATACAGATTTTATAAAAGTTTCCCAAAAACGTATGCAACAAAATGAGGTGTATCATTATTTATAAAATCAATAAATCTACGTAGATAAGAATAATGACATGCGTTTATAGAGGCGTAAACTCTACATATAATGTGCAAGTTTCATGTAAATAGAATAATAAATAAAGGCTGTGAAATTTTATCTAGTTGTAAAAATTGGAGTTGCGTAGCGCGCTCTCAAAGTTTACTCAACCTGCGGTCACTCGTGACTGGTGATTTACGCATTGCGGCCAGCTCGTATGGAGAGCTCGCATGCATCTAGCTGTCAATGCTTCTCTCTTGTTCGTTTGGTAAGTCATATTGCAGTACAAATAGCTAAAAATAGCAAAAATAGCATGTTATGGGAGATATTGTGTGAGCGCGTCAGCATACATCCTCTCTCCATGAGAGACACGCAGTCACTGATTGCACCACCCTCGTGTCAGACCATATGTTGTGTTGCCATATGTGTTAGTTTATATTCATTTTATGCATAACATGTTATTTTCAACGCTATTACGAAAAATAAGACATCTACAACGTAAGATACAATACCCCGCGGCGTACTCACGGCGCGAGGACCAGATTCACGAAAGTTGCAGCGGGAAATTTGACTCTAATTACGTTATTTTTCAAGATATCATTAAACGGTTTGGACCACAGTGTTGCCAGAACGTTGTAGTATTTTTCGTAATTTTTCGTAAATATTCCATTTTTCATCGGATTTTCGGGTCCCATGGGCCCTGAAGGGCGCACAATAAATATAACACATAGCAGAACATACCACAGGTCCCATGCACACACTAAACACACAACAATCACACAAACTACTCAAATTGCTCATACTTTTCTGGCCACTCCGCCGCCGGGAAACGAATACAATACGCCTCCCAAAGCAACATGAGGTCTTCCGGAACAGGGTGATTATGAGCCGTACGAGGATCAGGCATCAAGTCCGGCACACCTACAACAAAACACCGAGCCTGCGGAACCCAGACGGACGAGGGGCACCACGGAACAGGCTGCACACGGTCAACAAAGTGAAACGATAAAGGGTTCTGCTTCCCATCATATGCCACGCCGGAAGCCAAGATGAGAGGGGGAGGGGCTTCCTTCCACGGGGCCGGGCAACGGGTAGCGCACTGGTAGCCTCCTTGGCAGCCCCACAGGGCCCTGCGGCAACCACCGGACGTGTCACCTGCAGGGACCCCCCCCACGCCGAGCATCCTTCTTCAGCAACAGCACGAGGTCGCGGCCCGCACCAGCACCCACACCACCTACGTCCGGAGGAGCGACCACCCCCCACTGCGGAGAACCTTCTGCAGAAGGAAGAACAGGAGATGAATCATAAGCACAATCGTCGTCATCAACAGGCACATGGACGTCAGCAACCACCATCGACATAGAGCGCGAAGCACCCGGATCCACCACATCACCGCCCAAAGACCCACCAGCGCCGAAATCCTCCACATCAGCCCAAGCAGTAGAAGAACGCCGGGACCGCTTGGGCTCCGGCCGCACATCCTCAGAGCCGGAGGTTGACTCAGAACCACGGGCTTCACAAGCCATGCGAACCGTTGCCCGTCGCATGACGGCAGCAGCCTCAACCGCAGGCAGAACCGGGCCGAACACAACAGGACACTCCGCAGCGCCCCATGCACCCAACTCAGCCGAAAAACCCGGCGAGGGAGCAGGGCCAGACGCAGTAGCAGGAGACAAGGAAGACGAAGACGTCGACGACACGCAGAGACCATCTGGAAGACCCCCGGGAGCAGCTGTGACAGCGACAGGGGCAGGAAGATCAGCCGACGGCACCGGAACACCCGGAGGAGGGGCCGCACCATCAGGAGGACTGCCGGGCGACGCAGGGGGAGCCGCAGCAGCCAGCAGGACGTCCACATCCTCGCCCTCGGAATCCACCCCAACAGGGAGCGGCGGGAAATCATCCTCCCGGAACAGGTTCACAGAAGCGACAGCAGCCTCCGAGCACCCGGTTGTGGGACATTTGGGGCTTGACTCTGATTATTTAAATATTAATGTAGTAAATTAAATTACGAAGGACCACCCGCTTTTATAGTAAAGAGGGAAACTGAGAATTTCTGATCATTAGATAATTCCTAGATGAACCAGTAACTATGGATAAAATACTAGAGAATATGATCATAAAATAATTAATGGGCTGTATAATTAAATGAATCAAACCCTCAAACACCTACATTGGGGGGTTATTACTGGAGGTAAGTACGTCCAGGAACTAATGTGGTTCGTTCACTAATCCAAATAATAATAATCTAATCCTATGAATTATAGTGAAACTAATGTCATTACCATGAATGGGAACATATATTATAAGTATAGAAATGAGAGTCACAATAAACACATGTTAATCCTAAGAAATTCTGCATGTAAGTAATTTCAAGAAGTTCATGAATGAATACAAAGAATCTTAGTTTAAAGACGATTCCTTTATGTAAGCCACGACGCTTCCTCTAATTCCCTGGACTCGGCTGGCTGACGAATGGGATGGATTAACATGGGAGAAGGCGGCAGGGAGAATTCTTCACACGTGCTGCAAGACAAATATTTACAGTAGCAACTAATTAAACTACTGAATCTCTATATTCAAGAATTTAAGAATTACAGGTGATAAAATTAATAACCTGTTGTTTGATGTTGTCATGCGTCGTAACGGTCAATCACCCAGCTACTACAAAACACTTTACAAGATGCATCAAATAAAGAGAATATACTTAGCTAATATGGGCACTGTATAAGTTTTAAGATTGCTGAAATTCGCGTCCCCAGGCTCTGGCTTAGCCTATCCTGGATAGTGGCGCGCTTCACTGGCCGGTCACGTGTAGTCAAGAACCAGGTTAAGAAGGTTCCTTATATGACACCAGCACCAGTTGAAGATATTATCTGCAAGGTTATTCACGCCTCACAGTGGCGACTTTCATCTGAGGATGGATAACGTCTATCCTGATGGCTGGGCAATGGCGTCTCCTCGTGAGTACGGTACGAGCAGGTCTGCCTCAGAGCTTCTCTCCACGTGTACTGGCAAGCCTCCTCTACCCCACGCCGCGTCCCGCGTTCATTAAACAAATTATTGTCACAAACATTAATATTTCTCGCATTTACGCTTGAAATGTTGAAGACTAGACGGGTTTATTATTTAGAAGAGGGAAATATTATTATTTGCCAATTTAGAGATAGTAAATATATAAGGGAGAGGAATTAATGTCTCCCCATGGCATTCACTTCTGACGTTAACTTTTATTACTAGATAATCGCTATGACTCCAACGCTCTATTCGGCTTTTAGTTGGAGGTCAATTCATCTGTAATTAATTATCATACAGAATGCCTTAGTTATAGAGAATCGAATTTAATTCTCAAATACATTGGATATAATGTGTTTATTGTAATGAAATCTGACGCAATACTGGCGTCGGATGATGTGAGAATTCTAGCCTACTGCACAGATGAAATTATTAGTACATGAGAATTCTACGTGGTGTTAATTTTACTTACTACAATAATTAATAGAGTTAGTAATAAGTAATGAGAATACAACAGTGTTGTATTCGGTGTTGGAAATTCCCAACATAACTCCGGGGGGAAGATTCTAGGGTCGTAGTGTACTGTGGAGTACTGACCTATCCCGAAGTGATATTAAGATTAGTACATTAGTATGTTAATATGTTAGTATGTTAGTACACACATAACGAACGTCCCGGATTTATCAAGGACTTACAAGAACTTGAGTCTTGCTATTTACATGTCAAATGAAACATGTTACTTATAGCCTACACAATAATAAAAGAATTGCTCTTAGTTGAGAACTATAATAGGCTTGTAGTTTCACTTAGTGGAAACATGGATTAAATATTGAAACATTAAATGATTAAGTTATCGGTAATTAGGAACTCTCTAAAGCTCACAATAAACTCAATAACTATGGTCGCAGTGACATGTAATGGTGTATTACGTAGCTGCTGAATCGTAGGTAAACTCAGAATAAGTTCCTAAGAACTGATAACACTATTGTATGATTATACAGTAAAGTATTATTAGTCATTTAAGATCAAGGAGACTATGACACTACAGTAAGGTACTAGGCTCGCTGTGACTTGTAACTATTGAGTTGCCAGACAATAACATCACGCAGTATCATGATCACCCCAAATTCAAATGAGGAAATTGAATTTAATGTGCGCTGCCGTGCAGTAGTCATTCTGACTGATGGTACAACTAATTTGCTAACTAGCTAAAATAATAGAAAAGTAGAGAACTGAAAAGTTTATTCATTAAAATCAAGGAAAATTCTGAGTCGACAGTGAGATTAGTAGCCTAGTCATTCTGACTTATGAGCTAATTAAATGGCAGCTCATAGGCTTGACACTGTAAACTGATTAGTACGAAATCACCTTTACATGAATTTGAGTTTATTAAATCAGTCTCTATAAGTATAGTCAACTGCAATTAATGGTGAGTACAGATTAGGCTAGTACTCAGTTGACACTACTAAAGTCCCTAAAACTACCTAAATAAATGGTTTGAATTTCTAACCTACCTAAGTAAGGGACTAAGCTAATTGTGAGCAAAAATGTACTCGAATTAACATTGTGAGCAGTATTGAGCTCATTAATAGATCGAGCTATATTGAACTCGTGAACATGGTGAGCTATATTGAGCTCGTTAGCAGTGCTAACAGGGTGAGTTACAGTGAACTCGTCAACAGTGTTGACAGGGGTGAGCTCAGTGAGCTCGTTAGCAGTGCTAACAGGGTGAGTTCAGTGAACTCGTCAACAGTGTTGACAGGGTGAGCTACAGTGAGCTCGTTAGCAGTGCTAACAGGGTGAGTTACAGTGAACTCGTCAACAGTGTTGACAGGGTGAGCTGCAGTGAGCTCGTTAGCAGTGCTAACATGGTGAGTTACAGTGAACTCGTCAACAGTGTTGACAGGGTGAGCTACAGTGAGCTCGTTAGCAGTGCTAACAGGGTGAGTTGCAGTGAACTCGTCAACAGTGTTGACAGGGTGAGCTACAGTGAGCTCGTTAGCAGTGCTAACAGGGTGAGTTGCAGTGAACTCGTCAACAGTGTTGATAGGGTGAGCTACAGTGAGCTCGTTAGCAGTGCTAACAGGGTGAGTTGCAGTGAACTCGAATTAACGAGGTGGAGTTTTGCATCATTCAATTATCATGGCGAGCAATATTAAGCTCGTACGCATGGGGAACAAGCACTCATATTATCACGTTAATTCTAAGGTGAGCTATATTAAGCTCATGAAGCATGTTAATTAACAATGCTGATGTTTAACGATAATGCATTAAACATATTAGTTCTCTGTAAATTCGCTTACGTATTAGTAAGTTTGCAAGTTTGTTCGTGCTGCGCTCCTACACTAAATGAGTAGAAACGAAAGAAAAACAACTCAAACAAATTAATGCAAGTATTTATCACTAACTCTTAGTGCAGAAAACATGGTATTAAGAAGGTTTTCTTGGCAAACCTTTAAGCGCAAGTATAGTGGACCAGTGGTCCTAATGAATTTATAATTACTAAATTCAGGAAATGCCAGTGGCATTGAGTGCTAGATTCTCTAGCCTAACATTATTAATTACCTAGGGAGTACTAGATTCTCTAGCCCAACATTACAATTTACCTAGGAAGACTGAGTGTGGTCAATTACTACTTGTCGAGAATAATTCTAGGTCTGCAGTGAATTCAATGATTTGGTCGCTGTGACTTGTACTTGTTTGAGTACGGACCATTGGTTTTCACTGAGAGCTATGAAACATCTCGGCGAGTATCAATTGCACTACATTCAATCTGAGTTTATTACTCAGCTGTGTTTCTCTCTTTAGCTTGCTGCTGGAGAATTGATTTACTGCTGACTAATTTATTATTATTGGCAGGTTTAGGCTTGTTCACATTCAGAACTTTACCAGTAAGTAAGTAGCCACCTGCAGATTGGAGCATATTCATTCCCAATCGTTTAACATGTCCAGTTATGAACTGGTAATAGTAGTCGGCTCCTACTAGTACATCTACATTGTTAAGGCGGTCAGACGTTAACTTGTTGTCAGCCAAATTAATTTCACGTTCCTGCAGGAAGTGGGCTGTGTACCCCAGACCCTTAATATTTAAGTCTAAAGGTATTTGATCTACAACAATGGCTTGGACAGCCTTGGCATGACTACCTAGTCGTACAAGCGGTTGAACTACTGAGTATTTATGGGTTCCTCGATTTATCATGGACCCTGACAAGTTTAATTTTACCTGTCCTTTTGGTTGTAAATTAAGTGCCTCTGCTGCCCTTTGAGTAATGAAAGTTCTCTGGGAACCTTGATCAAATAGTCAACGTGTGGTGATCTTGGCTCCTCTGTTCTTCACTTGAAGTTGGGCAGTAGGCAAAGCAGCATCCACATGAGATGCTTGGGAAGTTACGCTGTACACATCTCGCACCTTGCAGCACTGTACTGGTGTAGATTCTCTACGTCCTATTCTAGGATTGACATAATTAGTCCTGACTAATTTGCACAGTGCAGCATGATGCTTGTCCCTTCTACACCTATTGCAGGTGTTCAGTGGGGTGTCACAGCTGTTAACATTATGTGGTTTGAGACACCTAGCACATTTGTGTAACTGTTTGAGTCGTCTGACTCTTGTGTCTCTATTAGGATTATTAGTACATTTGTACAGAGAATGTTTTTGATTGCAAAACAAGCACATTCCCCATCCTACAGTTCGTTTAGGGGTTACCGATTTAGGTAAAACAGTATTTGCAGGTTGTGATGGTTTTGCTGCTTGCATTTGCTTGTTATTTATTCTCTTGTGAGTACTTGGTGTACTCTGGGGAACCATTAACAGGCTCTTGGGAGTGCTCTTTGGACTATTAGGTCTCTTAGGAGCACCTGTGGAGTTATTAGCAGTGCTCTTTGGACTATTAGGTCTCTTAGGAGCACCTGTGGAATCATTGGGGGTGCTCTTTGGAGCACCTGTGGGACTCTTAGGCCTCACTGATGAATCAGTGTTTGACTGATTGTTGTTACATTGAGTATTAGCACCTTTGTTACCTAGTGACAGTGTCACTTTAGGAGTTTCAGGTAAGGAAACTGATGTAGGTACAGTTTTGGTGCATTCAGATTTAGCATTAATTGCTTGGTCTGCTGTATGATTGCTCATATTACGCAAACCTGTAAATATATCCTGCATTGACAGGGTATTATCATTCTGGCATACATATAATTTATTAAGTGTGTCACCAGACAATTTTCTCTGGATGATAATTTTAGTCATCCACTCAGTAGTTGGGTGATCCACCTCTTTACTGAAAGAATTTATCAGTGACTCAAGCTGAAAACTAAAGGCTTGTAAAGAGTCAACTGATTGCTCTGGTGAAGATAAATTTAATAATTGGTGCACAAGGTTTATAATAGTCTTCTCATTGTGAGCACTTACTTTAGAAGGCTGTTGTGAGCAATTGTGACCATTACTTGTGTTGCTTAAGGCTTCTTGTTTAGCCTCAGCTCTGATTACAGCTTCGACTGCTGCTGCAGCATTAGCTTTATCATTTTCTGGTTCAGATTCACTGATTATTGCAGCTTCACTTGTTTCATCTGCAGCTTCATTTGTTTCTCTGGGTTCTGGTGATAAGCTAGTTAATTCAGTAGCCTTATGTATTGAACCTATAGAATCCAGGGAACATTGAGAAGAGTGGTCTGAAATTTGATCAGACTCTGTAAACAAATCATCACATGAAGCTGTATTAGATGAGAGGTTAGAAAATGAAGGTTGAACTTCAGTTGTTGATCTTGTATAGTGATCAGCATTGATTAGAGGATTCTCCTCATCTTGAGGTAACTCATGTATTTCATCTGAGCTGAGTGCTTGCTCGGTTGTAGTTTTTCTACAAAAACGTTCTATCCAATCAGGATCATTTTGTTTCGCAAGTACTCTTTCATAGTGATCTAACTGGTCTTGAATGGTATCTACATATTCATCAAGATCATATTCGATCTGACTTAATTCGTCTGGGTCAGTATTACTGACCTGGAGTAAGTTCTTATAAGACTCGATTACAGTCTTCACATGATCATATTTTCGGATGGCGTTCCCTATGTAACTTGCTAGTCTGTAGACGTCACCTGGGTCAGTTTCGACACAGAGATGACATTTCATAAGCAGTTTTTCTAGAGGACGTTGAAGAGCTGTCAAGAATCTTGCATTCCTTTCTAAAGGATTCATTCTTGCGGTAAATGGAGCCTGATAGGGCTTATGTAGCTAGTGGTATAGCTATGGTGTCTGCTCCTTGATGTAGAGCAGGTATAAGTATTGACAGCCTGGTATTTCTTGAGGCTGGTTGTAATTTACCTCATTTAGAGGTTAGCTACCTACCTAATAATAAGCAACTAAGATTTGAGTGGTACCTTGGTCTCACTACAGGTGTTCCTCAGCTTAGCTCATCTAAATCAGCCTCGGATGGGTAGTGGACTTACAGTAACACTCAAAGACATACATAGAAATATGCAATAAAATAATTACACAATAAATGGTTAATCCCACCCTTGATAGGGTCAGCACAAAGGAATAATATATATCACTAACTAGCTCAAGCCTAGTCGTGTGAATTTCTACTTGAGAAACTACAACTATATTTAGTCTGTGCTTGTGCCAAATTCAACACAATCACAGCCTAAATTGCTACCTAACAAAGGTTGGCAAAGATTATATTATGGTGCAGTAATGTGCAAATAATTGTGCTGTGTTTTTGGGGTTTTTGGATTTTATATAATATACACTTGTATAATTATGTGCATAATAAATTAAATGAACACAAAGGAATTAATTGTATTTGGCAAGTATTCTACTGCCGTAAATATTATCTAACTCCTAAATGTACTCCTAATTGTGGAATAAAATATTATCAGGGTTAGTAATGATTAACTAGTATGAGATCAGTAATTTATATTAGTATACTGGATCCCTAAATGTTAATGATCCACTGACTTGAGTGAATCAGTAATTATAACATGGATTCAGGCTATAATGGACAGTCTGCTGACAGCCATACATTGAAACATTGGTATAGCCTAAATGGTTAACACTTAATTGGTGTTAGTGATTAATATAAGGTTATGAGCTGTTGCTCTTGGTGACCTAAAGATTCTACTTCAGTATGAAGTGTAGGTCTAAATGTTGTGGGTAATTGGCTACGACCCACTTAAGCTACCTTATACACGAGGTGAAAGTAGCAATATGTTAGTGTGATCTAGACTAACTGATGTGTTACACTATTAGTTGACACAATTAATTAAATAGTTAGTCTAGCTTCTGTCACACAAGGATTAGTTATTAATGATTAATATTTTAATTATAAATTTAATGCCTATCCGGTTCGATAAGGACCATATTGTGGGACATTTGGGGCTTGAATCTGATTATTTAAATATTAATGTAGTAAATTAAATTACGAAGGACCACCCGCTTCTATAGTAAAGAGGGAAACTGAGAATTTCTGATCATTAGATAATTCCTAGATGAACCAGTAACTATGGATAAAATACTAGAGAATATGATCATAAAATAATTAATGGGCTGTATAATTAAATGAATCAAACCCTCAAACACCTACATTGGGGGGTTATTACTGGCGGTAAGTACGTCCAGGAACTAGTGTGGTTCGTTCACTAATCCAAATAATAATAATCTAATCCTATGAATTATAGTGAAACTAATGTCATTACCATGAATGGGAACATAGATTATAAGTATAGTAATGAGAGTCACAATAAACACATGTTAATCCTAAGAAATTCTGCATGTAAGTAATTTCAAGAAGTTCATGAATGAATACAAAGAATCTTAGTTTAAAGACGATTCCTTTATGTAAGCCACGACGCTTCCTCTAATTCCCTGGACTCGGCTGGCTGACGAATGGGATGGATTAACATGGGAGAAGGCGGCAGGGAGAATTCTTCTCACGTGCTGCAAGACAAATATTTACAGTAGCAACTAATTAAACTACTGAATCTCTATATTCAAGAATTTATGAATTACAGGTGATAAAATTAATAACCTGTTGTTTGATGTTGTCATGTGTCGTAACGGTCAATCACCCAGCTACTACAAAACACTTTACAAGATGCATCAAATAAAGAGAATATACTTAGCTAATATGGGCACTGTATAAGTTTTAAGATTGCTGAAATTCGCGTCCCCAGGCTCTGGCTTAGCCTATCCTGGATAGTGGCGCGCTTCACTGGCCGGTCACGTGTAGTCAAGAACCAGGTTAAGAAGGTTCCTTATATGACACCAGCACCAGTTGAAGATATTATCTGCAAGGTTATTCACGCCTCACAGTGGCGACTTTCATCTGAGGATGGATAACGTCTATCCTGATGGCTGGGCAATGGCGTCTCCTCATGAGTACGGTACGAGCAGGTCTGCCTCAGAGCTTCTCTCCACGTGTACTGGCAAGCCTCCTCTACCCCACGCCGCGTCCCGCGTTCATTAAACAAATTATTGTCACAAACATTAATATTTCTCGCATTTACGCTTGAAATGTTGAAGACTGGACGGGTTTATTATTTAGAAGAGGGAAATATTATTATTTGCCAATTTAGAGATAGTAAATATATAAGGGAGAGGAATTAATGTCTCCCCATGGCATTCACTTCTGACGTTAACTTTTATTACTAGATAATCGCTATGACTCCAACGCTCTATTCGGCTTTTAGTTGGAGGTCAATTCATCTGTAATTAATTATCATACAGAATGCCTTAGTTATAGAGAATCGAATTTAATTCTCAAATACATTGGATATAATGTGTTTATTGTAATGAAATCTGACGCAATACTGGCGTCGGATGACGTGAGAATTCTAGCCTACTGCACAGATGAAATTATTAGTACATGAGAATTCTACGTGGTGTTAATTTTACTTACTACAATAATTAATAGAGTTAGTAATAAGTAATGAGAATACAACAGTGTTGTATTCGGTGTTGGAAATTCCCAACACCGGTAGCCTGATGCCCCAACAGGCAACACAGAAACTACCAGAGGCTAAACGACACGTCTGTACCTCACGGCAGCTCCAGGTGGACTCTTTACTAAGTTACTGAGTGATGGTAGAGGCTATTTCATCAAGTCAGAAAAAATTGAACACTGGTAGACACCTTTTAAGTTGTAAAATGTTTTCCTCGTTCAGTAAATGCTTACTTACTGACTTAGACTGAGTTTACTGAGTGATTCTGTTTTCTTGATTTGATTTGTTATAAGAAATTGAAGACTGGTATACGATGAGGACGACGCAGCGACTAGCTTACGACGGACGATACTCTTAAGTGTTTAAGAAAGAATATTATATATAAAGACTTTATGCCTTTAACAACTTATTGTTCTGTATACTGAGAAATGTGTGTATAGACAGAATAAGGGTGCACACCTTTCCTTATTCTTCAAAGTTACAAATGCGTACACCCATACGTGGTAGGTGGTAGTGGGAGAGAGCAAGGTGGAAGGGGGGCGGGGGGAGGGTGGCGCCGGCTAATGGTGTCATAATACGGTCACACCATTCATGTAGCCACTGCCTCGCCGCCCGTCGAAGCGGTCACACCGCATAATGGAAAACACCTATCTCCTACCACCAGTAAAAAATGCCTACTGACTTTTACCCGAGTGACTGCTTTTACTGACTGATGCTAAATGCTATTTAGATGTCAACAGGTGATTTGATTTGAAGGTCGATGATTTAACACGATGAGGGTCCTTACTCAGAGTCCAAGAGAAATTAAAAGATCTCTACCTTAGGGCTATAGACATTATTTGATATCAATACAGAGACATATATAATGTGTTTACTCTCCCTAACTATTTTTTACCTCGTTTATGCTGGACTGAGGAAATGTGAAGTGGGGGATTGTCGAGTAATTGATAACTGTCACCTGCATGGGGAAGAGGTAAGGGGAGGGTGCGACACGTAACACCTCCTTAACGCGAGCCGTCAAAGTGCTCACGCCGCTCCTATGTGGTCTGCTGGCATATGGTGAGAGCCTCATGTCTATGTGGGCCCATGTGGGCGTGTGGTCATGTGATGGTGTTGGGTATGTACCGCTCTGGAAGCAAGGTAGGGGAGTGAGGGGTGAGGCCCACCCACACTGTTTACAGAAACTATGTACGGGTCATTGACACATTTAAGTTCTGCATGCTGTGTTGTTGATGCCCTTTCCCCTCCTCTTACGGAGGTTAGATAGGACAACATACCCTTTCAAACACATGACCCACCCTCAGTTGTGTGTCAAACTTCACAGAAGAGACCCGCCCAAGGGACGCGCGCGTGACATGAAAGGCCACATACCTCACAACAAACTCCTAAGAGGTGACCCGCCCCGAACGCTTGCTCTACACCCTGGGCCTATGTAGCGGTATGTGGTGGTGTGTGCTATATGGTCCACTATGTACTCCATAGAGGTGCGAGGTGGGCTGAACTGTGTATGGTAGAGTCTAATGTTGACACTCACTACAGTTGTGCCTCGAAAATTGTGCAGGAGGCATACCGCTCCTAGTAGAGCTCTCCTACATTGCTGTATGTGGACTGCCTCATGCCATGTGTCCCGCTGCTGCTGCTATGTAGCGGTGTGAGCTGTGTCAGGAGTGATTGTGGTACACCGTATTGCTGTCATTCCCAGCAGTGTGGTGGTGGTGTTGGTATGTGGTATGTCCTGCTATGTGGATGGAGGGGGGAGGGGTGGCAGGACTGACTATGGTAGCGGCTGATGATGACATTCACAACAGTTATGCCTCAACCCTCGAAGAGGTAACCCCATGTGGACATGTGGTGGGTATGAGCCACATATCCTTAGCTATCTGGAAGCAGGGTTGGGGAGAGACGGGGGAGGCCCACCCACCCTGTTCAAAAAACCAGTACAGGTCATTTCTACCCATCAGTTGTTGCCGTGACCTCCTACTGTGTACACCCCATCGACTCCGACATGAAAACTAATCTCCTGCGGATGAAGATATTAGAGACCCACTCCACAGGCTGAGAATTGGTAAAATATATACACTTCACTACATAAAAACAGAGACCAGCGCTATCAGTCAAAGCTTCCACCTGCTCCCCTCCCTTTCCCTCTCCCCTATCTTCCCATCTTACATTTCGGTCTCCTACCCAGTCAGGGATAGGGAGGACCCCTCTCTAGTCCTCCTCAACATATCCTTCCTACATACTGTTATTAAACTAAATATCTACCCACGATTAACTCTACGGCACATATACATATTCATCTACTACTATTGATCACCTGTTCAGTTCACTTCTCCCCCTTTTACCCTCAGCGACCCTCAACGTCCCGAGGGGACATAACCCATCCCGAGGGGACGTAACCCATTCTGCCTCATGTGCGACCATCCCCTCCCACCCTCTCTCTACCTTTGTTGATGTACACCTGTCCCATACTTATCCCCCCCCCCCTTCAACCTCTTACCCATACACCCTCCTTTTACCCCTTTCGAGATACAACGTCCCCGCAACAACTCCCGTCCCACTCTATGAACTCCCCAACCCACTTTTGACGTAGACCGAGTTTGATCCCCGAGGGTCTATTCAGGGTTTGGGACGGTCTACGTCTTAATTTATGCTACTAATAAGGACTATCAACATCTGGGGGGCTATTGTGACCTATCAACCTCTGGAAGGTAGTTAAGGACTATCAACCTCTGGAAGGTATTTAAGGACTATCAACCTCTGGAAGGTTATTATGGCCTATTAACCTCTGGAGGGTTAATAAGGACTACCAACCTCTGGAGGGTTAATAAGGACTACCAACCTCTGGAGGGTTAATAGGGACTATCAACCTCTGGAGGGTTAATAGGGACTATCAACCTCTGGAGGGTTAATAAGGACCATCAACCTCTGGAGGGTTAATAAGGACTACCAACCTCTGGAGGGTTAATAAGGACTATCAACCTCTGGAGGGTTAATTGGGACCATCAACCTCTGGAGGGTTAATAAGGACTACCAACCTCTGGAGGGTTAATAAGGACTACCAACCTCTGGAGGGTTAATAAGGACTACCAACCTCTGGAGGGTTAATAAGGACTACCAACCTCTGGAGGGTTAATAAGGACCATCAACCTCTGGAGGGTTAATAAGGACTACCAACCTCTGGAGGGTTAATAAGAACTACCAACCTCTGGAGGGTTAATAAGGACTACCAACCTCTGGAGGGTTAATAAGGACTACCAACCTCTGGAGGGTTAATAAGAACTACCAACCTCTGGAGGGTTAATAAGGACTACCAACCTCTGGAGGGTTAATAAGGACTACCAACCTCTGGAGGGTTAATAAGAACTACCAACCTCTGGAGGGTTAATAAGGACTACCAACCTCTGGAGGGTTAATAAGGACTACCAACCTCTGGAGGGTTAATAAGGACTACCAACCTCTGGAGGGTTAATAAGGACTATCAACCTCTGGAGGGTTAATAAGAACTACCAACCTCTGGAGGGTTAATAGGGACTACCAACCTCTGGAGGGTTATTAAGGACTACCAACCTCTGGAGGGTTAATAAGGACTACCAACCTCTGGAGGGTTAATAAGAACTACCAACCTCTGGAGGGTTAATAAGGACTACCAACCTCTGGAGGGTTAATAAGGACTACCAACCTCTGGAGGGTTAATAAGAACTACCAACCTCTGGAGGGTTAATAAGGACTACCAACCTCTGGAGGGTTAATAAGGACTACCAACCTCTGGAGGGTTAATAAGGACTACCAACCTCTGGAGGGTTAATAAGGACTACCAACCTCTGGAGGGTTAATAAGGACTACCAACCTCTGGAGGGTTAATAGGGACTACCAACCTCTGGAGGGTTATTAAGGACTACCAACCTCTGGAGGGTTATTAAGGACTACCAACCTCTGGAGGGTTAATAAGGACTACCAACCTCTGGAGGGTTAATAGGGACTACCAACCTCTGGAGGGTTATTAAGGACTACCAACCTCTGGAGGGTTATTAAGGACTACCAACCTCTGGAGGGTTAATAAGGACTACCAACCTCTGGAGGGTTAATAAGGACTACCAACCTCTGGAGGGTTAATAAGGACTACCAACCTCTGGAGGGTTAATAAGGACTACCAACCTCTGGAGGGTTAATAAGGACTACCAACCTCTGGAGGGTTAATAGGGACTACCAACCTCTGGAGGGTTATTAAGGACTACCAACCTCTGGAGGGTTATTAAGGACTACCAACCTCTGGAGGGTTAATAAGGACTACCAACCTCTGGAGGGTTATTAAGGACTACCAACCTCTGGAGGGTTATTAAGGACTACCAACCTCTGGAGGGTTAATAAGGACTACCAACCTCTGGAGGGTTAATAAGGACTACCAACCTCTGGAGGGTTAATAAGGACTACCAACCTCTGGAGGGTTATTAAGGACTACCAACCTCTGGAGGGTTAATAAGGACTACCAACCTCTGGAGGGTTAATAAGGACTACCAACCTCTGGAGGGTTATTAAGGACTACCAACCTCTGGAGGGTTATTAAGGACTACCAACCTCTGGAGGGTTAATAAAGACTTACAGCCTCTGGAGGGTTAATAAGTCCTATCAACCTCTGGAGGGTTAATAAGGACTACCAACCTCTGGAGGGTTATTAAGGACTACCAACCTCTGGAGGGTTATTAAGGACTACCAACCTCTGGAGGGTTAATAAAGACTTACAGCCTCTGGAGGGTTAATAAGTCCTATCAACCTCTGGAGGGTTAATAAGGACTACCAACCTCTGGAGGGTTATTAAGGACTACCAACCTCTGGAGGGTTATTAAGGACTACCAACCTCTGGAGGGTTAATAAAGACTTACAGCCTCTGGAGGGTTAATAAGTCCTATCAACCTCTGGAGGGTTAATAAGGACTACCAACCTCTGGAGGGTTATTAAGGACTACCAACCTCTGGAGGGTTATTAAGGACTACCAACCTCTGGAGGGTTAATAAGGACTACCAACCTCTGGAGGGTTATTAAGGACTACCAACCTCTGGAGGGTTATTAAGGACTACCAACCTCTGGAGGGTTATTAAGGACTACCAACCTCTGGAGGGTTAATAAGGACTACCAACCTCTGGAGGGTATAACAAGAGAGCAGTACATAGTAATACAACATGAACATCATGAACAAGCCACAGGTGCGGCGGCAGACAATGGAAAAAGTTACACCTGGGTACCAGTTAACCAGAAAGACAGGTCAACGGTCACCGAGTCACGAAGAGGTCGGAGTTCATGCCGTCATGATAATCTTCAGGGATTAACCCCCTAAACATCAAATGCAAACCCTCATGTTCAGCTGGGGAGCAGGAGATCATGGAGGACAGTAGAGTGGGTGCAGCCCAGGAGGACGGTGTGAGTGGACTCGGGGAAGGAACATCATCTCCAGGAAAACTGTGAAACATTATACGAGTAAGTACGGCTCTCCTGTACTAAAGCACCTCATTCAGTACTCATGGCCTCTAGTAGGGAACATAGTTAGGGAGTGTCTTATATAACTATTTCAAATAAAGTCATATATTGTCAAGTGTTAGTAAATGTGTATTAATGGTTCCTTGTCTTAGTGATATTTTGCCTACCGTCCCCTTTGCCCTAGTGACCTAGTGTCCGTAATTATCCAGTACTCCTCCCCCCGTCCGTCCCATGTTGAGGTGTTAGTATTGGGTGTGTCCCGCCTTATTCTAGTGTACTCTATAGTTCCCAAGTGGTCAGGATTATTCGAGTGACAGGCCAGGATCCTTGTACCGTTCTATTGTCCCCTACACCTGTCCAGGTAGGTTTATTCCATCTGCACGACCTACGAATCTCACTCTGGTCCCCTGTCCGGTAATTCAGGGTGGTGGACGCGTCCCTCGGTACCTCATACAACGGCTATGACTGTAATATCTCTATCTTTCTGTCTCACTCTCCCTCACTAGTTTATCCCTCTCCGTTTTGCCTCACTTTCTCTCGTTCTCCCTCCATTGCTCTCGTTCTCGCTCTGCTTCACTCTTCCTCACTATCTCTCTCTCTCTCTCTCTCGCTCTCTCTCTCTCTCTCTCTCTCTCTCTCTCTCTCTCTCTCTCTCTCTCTCTCTCTCTCTCTCTCTCTCTCTCTCTCTCTCTCTCTCTCTCTCTCTCTCTCTCGCTCTCTCGCTCTCTCGCTCTCTCCTCAGTTTACTGGTTTACGTCCTCGTATGACGGCCCGAGTGTTAACATCTTACATGATCGGTATTGCATCTGTTATTACCATAGAAGGAGCGGAGATTGCACGGTTAGTTCAGTGGTAGTAGCGGGGTGCGCGGTCGAGTTATTACAGGGTTAATAAGGACTACCAACCTCTGGAGGGTTAATAAGGACTACCAATCTCTGGAGGGTTAATAAAGACTTACAGCCTCTGGAGGGTTAATAAGTCCTATCAACCTCTGGAGGGTTAATAAGGACTACCAACCTCTGGAGGGTTATTAAGGACTACCAACCTCTGGAGGGTTATTAAGGACTACCAACCTCTGGAGGGTTATTAAGGTTCTACCAACCTCTGGAGGGATATTCAGCCACCACAACAGTTTACTGGTACACCATTATGAATATACTCTGAGAAGCGTTGTGTGCACTTTACCAGGTTTTCTTCCAATGAATTAATCTAATAAACGCACAGTTGTGCGTCTAAAAATATTATACAGAACAGATGTTCAGCATCATTGTCAGGTATTTGTACTTCGTGAAATACATACATTATCATTCTTTTTATTTTATTAATACTTATATTGTTATTAATTACATAAAAAATAATACATTTTAACATATGTATTATATTGTGATAAGAATCAAAATAAGTTATATATATACTTTTTAAGCTGTTGTACAAATGATGCTTGTTTTTAAAGACTTCCTTTTATCCTTTATTAAATTAAAGATTTTCAATACATTTCACGTTTTCTATAGGGTTTGAGTGAACAATATTATTCATATATATTGCACTTTGTCCTAATATATTAATATAATACGGTAAGTATATATTTATTGGAAAATATAATGTGGAAAGATCAATGGGTATAACATAGGCGTCAACTTGTTGCATAGAAAACTGTTGTGGTTTGCATAATTAGTTTATTAAAGAGCCATATATAGGCCGCTCAGTAAATATATATAAACAGAAAACTTCACGCACCTTAAGTTTACCTTAAAATAAGAAACTCCGTTTTCTGTCATTTAAATCTTTATTGTTATTGGGAGTCGAGAAACATTGATATAATTCATATATAAATATATGTGAAGGAAAGGCGAGCTCTCCTGAATTTACCTGATGGCCACCATGTACTTATACTTAATGGCCACAACGGGGACAGGAGGCCGGCAGGTTGTTCCTGGCTATAGCCAGGAATATACATATACATAGGGCTAAAATGTTTAGTTCTCCCAAACTGGAGTTTGTATGCAGCTTTAGGCCTATATTTATCAACCCAGCTTGTTGGTAGCTATACAATGGTATATATATATATATATATATATATATATATATATATATATATATATATATATATATATATATATATATATATATATTTATATATATTTATATATATTTATATATATATTATTAAATATGACCGAAAATGTAAGATTAATAATTCTAACACGAATTTTCTCTATCTTTCTTACGTTTCTTTTCACTGTTGATCGTAATTCAAAGATCAATTCTCCAAAATTCATTTTTATTTCTAGTCTGACGCGACACTTGAGCGCGTTTCGTAAAACTTATTACATTTTCAAAGACTTTAGTTTACAAACACACAACTGAAACTGAATAGAGCTTACACATCTTTCGAGTTTATATCTACATTTGGGTGAAGTGGATGAGGTGAAACCAAACTTTCAACAATGGGTATTGAATGGGTATTAAATTCAAACACAAGACAGAACACGAAACAATGGGTATTGAATGGGTATTAAATTCAAACACAAGACAGAACACGAAACCATGGGTATTGAATGGAAGTAATTTTAGAAAGCCTATTGGTCCATATTTCTTGATGCTGCTATATTGGAGCGGAGTCTTGAAGTGGGTAGAATATAGTTGTGCATTAATTGGCTGTTGATTGCTGGTGTTGACTTCTTGATGTGTAGTGCCTCGCAGACGTCAAGCCGCCTGCTATCGCTGTATCTATCGATGATTTCTGTGTTGTTTGCTAAGATTTCTCTGGCGATGGTTTGGTTGTGGGAAGAGATTATATGTTCCTTAATGGAGCCCTGTTGCTTATGCATCGTTAAACGCCTGGAAAGAGATGTTGTTGTCTTGCCTATATACTGGGTTTTTTGAGGCTTACAATCCCTAAGAGGGCATTTGAAGGCATAGACGACGTTGGTCACTTTTAAAGTGTTCTGCTTTGTGTTTGGAGAGTTTCTCATGAGTAGGCTGGCCGTTTTTCTGGTTTTATAGTAAATCGTCAGTTGTATCTTCTGATTCTTGTCTGTAGGGATAACGTTTCTACTGACAATATCTTTCAGGACCCTTTCCTCCGTTTTATGGGCTGTGGAAAAGAAGTTCCTGTAAAATAGTCTAATAGGGGGTATAGGTGTTGTGTTAGTTGTTTCTTCAGAGGTTGCACGGCGTTTCACTTTCCTTCTTATGATGTCTTCCACGAAACCATTGGAGAAGCCGTTGTTGACTAGGACCTGCCTTACCCTACAGAGTTCTTCGTCGACTTGCTTCCATTCTGAGCTGTGGCTGAGGGCACGGTCAACATGATACTCATTCACGTCTATGTAATCAAGAACTGCAACCAAGAACAACAATAACAACTACTCCAGACGTATAGACAGTACCACCAGTCCCCCTCATGTACCATGGCCCTTCACCCCACCTCGCTCCTGGGTCGCTGGGAGGCCACGCCCTCCGTAACAAGCAGCTAAAGGAGCCGCTTCATATTTTAAAGAAGACATCAGCGCCCTCTGCTCGGCCGATTCTGTATATATAGGGCTACCAAGCTCTCTATGATTCAGATTACTCCTGTGTGCTCAACTGAGTAGACCTGTTGACACATTTCGGTGTGGTAACAGATTTAGTCAGACTAACTCATGGTATTCTGCACCATATATTATTTTGCACCTTAACGTAACGTAAATTTGATTATTCATCTTGTTTGTTTTACACATTTTGTATTAAAGCCAAGCCAAGATATTTTTTGTAATATGTTTAAGTTCATATTTTTATCAGAGTAAAGTATTTTTAAATGTTTTTTCCCTCTGCTTTATCCTACAGTTTATCACACTGTGAAGACACCTTTTGCAATTTAACTTTTTTCTTATTTCTTTTTAAATATTTTGTGACTGGCATTACAGACTGCTTAACCATCAACATTACCGTCACAAATTGGAGGCCTGTTCTAGGAGCCTCACTCAGGTAATGCTTCTAGACTCATCACTTAAAGTTGTGGTAACTGTACTTGGCTTTATTTCAAATTAAATTTTTCAGAACTCTTATTCTTTGACTAATTTTTAATGGTGCTTCATACTGTTTGCTTTCCAGATGTAGCATTTTATGATTGTTGGATGACTTTGGATTACGTGGTGTCTTGTGGCCACAGTCATACTCGTGATTGGTTGTTCCATAATCTTTGCTATATCTTGTGTTTCCACCTTATTCTCGTCCCTACAGGAGAGTTCTCATTCAGACAGATCACCCCCTTTGGTACCCTGGTACTTTGGTTTGTCTTCGGGTCAAGTACACCCCCACATCTTTGCAACCCGAACGTAGGAGGATATAGAGGACCAAAATTCCTCTCGCATGGACTATGCTGTAAGGTTGGGACCCCTAAAAGCAGTTCTCGTCATTAATTGACACGTCGCACCCCTACGCGTCGGTCAGAGATATGGTACTTACACAGGAAGGGAGTTAAAATTCTTTTCCAGAGCACAAAGATTGTTAATTCTCTAAGTACTATCTAAGTTTTAGTAGGAAACCTCTTATCTTTGCTCTCGTCATTAGAGACAAGGTAAGAAATCCCTACATTTTTTTGGACTACCTTCGAGACAATTATCTCAACATTCAAGTAGGATCCCTCTTTCCCTTATCCTCGTCATATAGAGTACCGGGTACAAGATTCCCTACTTTCTTGAAACGCTTAGTTTCATTTTTTATCTTGATTGTAACCTTGACTATTAAGTTTAACAGGATAGTTTACCGTTGTCACGTCATCCTGTCACTGACATTTCATATTTTTGTACGTCCACCTGAGTATTCTCTTGCATATATTTGCTATCATTCACCATGTTTCGTCTTTCCACATTTAGACAGAATCCAAACGATGAAGTGGGCACACTTGTTCGTGCAACAAAGGCGGAGATGCTGACGGTAGTAAATGAGTACCACCTTACAGCCCCACATGGAGCCACTAAAACTGATCTGCACAACCTCATTTTGGACCACTTATTAGACAATGATGCTATTACTCCCGAATCTCATGCACATTACTTAATTGCAGATAAGAACGCCTTGGCAGCCATGAAATTGAAGCTAGAACTCACTAACGCCGAACGTGAACGTCTGAAAGAACAAGCTGCCTTTGAAAAGGAAGCTCTCCAGAGGAAGGAACGTGAAGCTACCCTAGAGCGTGAGCATGAAAAGGAAGCTCTCCAAAGGAAGGAACGGGAGGCCGAACTTCAACTTAAGCTTGCTGAATTCCAACGTGGGCGTGAGAGGGAAGAGCTTGAATTAAAAGAACGCGATCTGGAGACACAACGTGAACATATTAAGAAACAAGCCGATAGGGCTCTAGACCACTGGAGAAAAGAACTCGACTTGGAAACAACACACCACACTCGGCGCCAACAAGCTGAAGCTAAACTTCCGGTACGTTTTAACCTTTCACAAGCAATTAAGTTAATGCCATCTTTGTTGAAGCAGAAATAGATGTCTTTTTCACTTCATTTAAGGCTCTAGCTACCCAACTTAACTGGCCTCAGGATCAGTGGTCTGTGCTTCTCAGGTCTCATTTAACAGGTAGAACTGCAGTGACTCTCAGTACTATAGCGTCTGAAACCGACTACCAGGTACTGAAGCAAGCGGTGCTCGATGCCTACCTCCTCTCCACCGAGACCTACAGGCGTAAGTTCAGGGATTATCTTAAAACAAGTGCTACCACTTATCTAGAGTTTGCAAATAACAAAAAGGGATATTTTATGAAGTGGCTGGAAGCCGCAAAAGTCTCCACCATTACAGATCTCGTCAATCTCATCTTAGTGGAAGAATTCCTCAGGCGTGAACCTACTTTAATACGTCTTTACCGCGCCGACAAGGAAGAAAACGACTTTACCCGATGTGCTCAATTGGCTGACTCCTACAGTCTTATTCATAGAGTACCAGCCGACCCGCCATCTAGTAAGACCTCCTGGTTTAGTCCTGAGAAAGTGAGTACCTGTAATGTGAACTCCTCGTTGTATTGCAATTATTTCATAGACTATGGGCATACCATAGAAAAGTGTACCAATCCTCACTGTAAGGTCAGCAGTGAAAATAAGCCCAAATCATCACCTCCTAAAATTCACAAGAGTCCTAATCTTGTAATGAATATTTGTGTTTCTTCAACTGATCTCTCTCTCTTCAACAGACACTTGTACTCTGGAACAGTCTCTGCCAGCCGTGGAGATACGGAGGAAAGGTTCAAAGTTAAGAATTTGAGGGACACAGCTGCTCTACAGTCCATTCTTCTGAAATCAGCTTTATCCAACGTCACCTACACCGGAGAAACTGTCCTCATCATGGACCTAACTGCTACTACACCATATCCACTTGCCAGAGTCTGCCTGGATTGTCCGTTTATGCAAGGTGAAGTCCAAGTCGCCATCCGGGAAAAGCCTTTTCCCATGTCAGGAGTTCAACTTCTCCTGGGTAACGACTTGGCCGAAGATCAACAACCTGCGAATGTAATCATCAAGGAAGAACCCCAGGCATGTGACTCGGCAGTGGAAAATCCGGTTTTACAGTTGGTTGAAGAAGTCCGAGCAACAGATTCTGACAACGTCTTCCCTCCTGTTATGGTGACGAAGCGGGCTACAGCTGCTCGCCCGAAACCAGCTGCTGCAGCTGTTCCTCAAGATCCTCCGAGCCTCCCACCAAATCTCACAATGCTGAAGTTCCGTAAGTTGCAGAGAGAGGATCCCTCCTTAACATCTTTATTCTTACAGGCTGAGACCTAACCTAACGCTATCCCTGGTTTCTTGGTAGAAAATAAAGTGTTGTACCGGCATTATAGAACCAGGAAATTGAAGGTGAACGACGATCGGGCCAATATCAAACAACTGGTAGTTCCCTACAGCCTACGATCAGATATCTTGCGTCTGGTCATGGGATCTTGCTCACACTACGGCTTCTACAAGACCTACAAGGCCCTGAAACAGGATTACTACTGGCCAGGTATGATTCGAGATGTCAAAACCTTCGTAAAGAATTGTCGCATGTCTCAGATGACAGGTAAGCCATCTGAGATGCAGATGTCTGACATAAGGTACCTGTGTAAAAATGTCGTCAACATACCTGCAGTACATGGCCGGTTTCAAGCTCATGTCCATATATGAAACTGCAGTATATGAAACCGGCCATATACTGCAGGTATGTTGACGACATTTTTACACAGGTACCTGATGTCAGAGATCTGCAGGAGCTGAAGGAGGCATTTGAGCGGAATTCTGTGTTGCGTTTCACTTACGAGATGGAGAAGGATGGGAAGCTGCCCTTTCTAGATGGAACAGTCATGGAAAAGAGCGGAGGTTTCCACACTGCAGTCTACACTAAGGAAACAAACATAGGAATGTGCCTCAATGCCAACAGTGACTGCCCAGACAGGTACAAGAGGAGTGTCGTTAACGCTTATGTCGACCGTGCTCTCAGCCACAGCTCAGGTTGGAAGCAAGTCGATGAAGAACTCTGTAGGGTAAGGCAGGTCCTAGTCAACAACGGCTTCTCCAATGGTTTCGTTCAAGACATCATAAGAAGGAAAGTGAAAAGCCATGCAACCTCTGAAGAGACAACTAACACAACACCTGTACCCCCTATTAGACTATTTTACAGGAACTTCTTTTCCACAGCTCATAAAACGGAGGAAAGGGTCCTGAAAGATATTGTTAATAGAAACGTTATGCCTACAGACAAAAATCAGAAGATACAATTGACGATTTACTATAAAACCAAGAAAACGGCCAACCTACTCATGAGAAACTCTCCAGACACAAAGAAGAACGCTTTAAAAGAGACCAATGTCGTCTATGCCTACAAATGCCCACTTGGGGACTGTAAGCCTCAAAGAATTCAGTATACAGGCAAGACAACAACATCTCTTTCCAGGCGATTAACGATGCATAAGCAACAGGGCTCCATTAAGGAACATATAATCTCTCCCCACAACCAGACCATCACCAGAGAACTCTTAACAAAAAACACGAAATCATCGATAGATACAGCGATAGCAGGCGGCTTGATATCTGTGAGACACTACACATTAAGAAGTCGACACCAGCAATCAACAGCTAATTAATGCACAACTATATTCTATCCACTGCAAGACTCCGCACCAATATAGAAGCATCAAGAAATATGGGCCAATAGGCCCTTTGCAGTTACTTCCATTCTTCCCTTTAACTTGCAAAATATTATACCCATTGTTTCGTGTTCTGTCTTGTGTTGAAAGTTTGTTTTCACCTCATGCAAAACTGTTGTAACATATCACCTCACCCAAATGCAGGTATAAAATCAAAGCTGTTTAAACTCTGTTTAGTGTTTGCAAGTTTTAGTTGTGTGTGTGTAAACTAAAGTCTTTAAAAATGTAATAAGTTACTACGAAACGCGTTAATTGTTGTGTCAGACTAGAAATAAAAATGAATTTTGGAGAATTGATTTTTCAATTACCATCAACAGTGAAAAGAAATATAAGAAATATTGAGAAAATTCGTGTTAGAATTATTAATCTTACTTTTTCGGTCATATTTAATAATTTATATATATATATATATATATATATATATATATATATATATATATATATATATATATATATATATATATATATATATATATATATATATATATATATATATATATATATTATTAAATATGACCGAAAAAGTAAGATTAATAATTCTAACACGAATTTTCTCAATCTTTCGTACATTACGCTTCACTGTTGGAGGTAAATCAAAAATCCCTTCTCCAAAATTCATTTTTATTTCTAGTCTGACGCGACACGGGCGCGTTTCGTAAAACTTATTACATTTTCAAAGACTTCACAAATACACAACTGATTAGAACTTACGTATCTCTGATTTTATATCTACATTTGAGTGAGGTGGGAGGGGTGATGTGGCATTAACACAAGACAGAACAAGAGGGGATATTAATAGGGTATTAAAAGTATCAACACAAGACAGAACAGAAACAATGGGTATTGAATAGAAGTGTTTGTAGAAAGCCTATTGGTCCATATTTCTTGATGCTTCTATATTGGAGCGGAGTCTTGAGGTGGGTAGAATATAGTTGTGCAATAATTGGCTGTTGATTGCTGGTGTTGACTTCTTGATGTGTAGTGCCTCGCAAACGTCAAGCCGCCTGCTATCGCTGTATCTATCGATGATTTCTGTGTTGTTTACTAGGATTTTTCTGGCGATGGTTTGGTTATGGGAAGAGATTATATGTTCCTTACATATGATTATATGTAAGGAACATATAATCTCTTCCCATAACCAAACCATCGCCAGAGAAATCCTAGTAAACAACACAGAAATCATCGATAGATACAGCGATAGCAGGCGGCTTGACGTTTGCGAGGCACTACACATCAAGAAGTCAACACCAGCAATCAACAGCCAATTATTGCACAACTATATTCTACCCACCTCAAGACTCCGCTCCAATATAGAAGCATCAAGAAATATGGACCAATAGGCTTTCTACAAACACTTCTATTCAATACCCATTGTTTCTGTTCTGTCTTGTGTTGATACTTTTAATACCCTATTAATATCCCCTCTTGTTCTGTCTTGTGTTAATGCCACATCACCCCTCCCACCTCACTCAAATGTAGATATAAAATCAGAGATACGTAAGTTCTAATCAGTTGTGTATTTGTGAAGTCTTTGAAAATGTAATAAGTTTTACGAAACGCGCCCGTGTCGCGTTAGACTAGAAATAAAAATGAATTTTGGAGAAGTGATTTTTGATTTACCTCCAACAGTGAAGCGTAATGTACGAAAGATTGAGAAAATTCGTGTTAGAATTATTAATCTTACTTTTTCGGTCATATTTAATAATATATGTCTACAGGAAAGACTGCTACCAAAATATACAAATATATATATGCGAACAAGCCTGAATGGTCCCCAGGACATATGCAACTGAAAACTCACACCCCAGAAGTGACTCGAACCCATACTCCCAGAAGCAACGCATCTGGTATGTACAAGACGCCTTAATCCACTTGACCATCACGACCGGACATAATGAGGTGATAGCCGAGGCTATATGAACCACCCCACCGCCGGCACTCGGATAGTTATCTTGGGCATAGCATTTTACCAAATCACCTCATTCTTTGGGGCACACGTGAGGAACACAAATGCGAACAAGCCTGAATGGTCCCCAGGACATATGCAACTGAAAACTCACACCCCAGAAGTGACTCGAACCCATACTCCCAGAAGCAACGCATCTGGTATGTACAAGACGCCTTAATCCACTTGACCATCACGACCGGACATAATGAGGTGATAGCCGAGGCTATATGAACCACCCCACCGCCGGCACTCGGATAGTTATCTTGGGCATAGCATTTTACCAAATCACCTCATTCTTTGGGGCACACGTGAGGAACACAAATGCGAACAAGCCTGAATGGTCCCCAGGACATATGCAACTGAAAACTCACACCCCAGAAGTGACTCGAACCCATACTCCCAGAAGCAACGCATCTGGTATGTACAAGACGCCTTAATCCACTTGACCATCACGACCGGACATAATGAGGTGATAGCCGAGGCTATATGAACCACCCCACCGCCGGCACTCGGATAGTTATCTTGGGCATAGCATTTTACCAAATCACCTCATTCTTTGGGGCACACGTGAGGAACACAAATGCGAACAAGCCTGAATGGTCCCCAGGACATATGCAACTGAAAACTCACACCCCAGAAGTGACTCGAACCCATACTCCCAGAAGCAACGCATCTGGTATGTACAAGACGCCTTAATCCACTTGACCATCACGACCGGACATAATGAGGTGATAGCCGAGGCTATATGAACCACCCCACCGCCGGCACTCGGATAGTTATCTTGGGCATAGCATTTTACCAAATCACCTCATTCTTTGGGGCACACGTGAGGAACACAAATGCGAACAAGCCTGAATGGTCCCCAGGACATATGCAACTGAAAACTCACACCCCAGAAGTGACTCGAACCCATACTCCCAGAAGCAACGCATCTGGTATGTACAAGACGCCTTAATCCACTTGACCATCACGACCGGACATAATGAGGTGATAGCCGAGGCTATATGAACCACCCCACCGCCGGCACTCGGATAGTTATCTTGGGCATAGCATTTTACCAAATCACCTCATTCTTTGGGGCACACGTGAGGAACACAAATGCGAACAAGCCTGAATGGTCCCCAGGACATATGCAACTGAAAACTCACACCCCAGAAGTGACTCGAACCCATACTCCCAGAAGCAACGCATCTGGTATGTACAAGACGCCTTAATCCACTTGACCATCACGACCGGACATAATGAGGTGATAGCCGAGGCTATATGAACCACCCCACCGCCGGCACTCGGATAGTTATCTTGGGCATAGCATTTTACCAAATCACCTCATTCTTTGGGGCACACGTGAGGAACACAAATGCGAACAAGCCTGAATGGTCCCCAGGACATATGCAACTGAAAACTCACACCCCAGAAGTGACTCGAACCCATACTCCCAGAAGCAACGCATCTGGTATGTACAAGACGCCTTAATCCACTTGACCATCACGACCGGACATAATGAGGTGATAGCCGAGGCTATATGAACCACCCCACCGCCGGCACTCGGATAGTTATCTTGGGCATAGCATTTTACCAAATCACCTCATTCTTTGGGGCACACGTGAGGAACACAAATGCGAACAAGCCTGAATGGTCCCCAGGACATATGCAACTGAAAACTCACACCCCAGAAGTGACTCGAACCCATACTCCCAGAAGCAACGCATCTGGTATGTACAAGACGCCTTAATCCACTTGACCATCACGACCGGACATAATGAGGTGATAGCCGAGGCTATATGAACCACCCCACCGCCGGCACTCGGATAGTTATCTTGGGCATAGCATTTTACCAAATCACCTCATTCTTTGGGGCACACGTGAGGAACACAAATGCGAACAAGCCTGAATGGTCCCCAGGACATATGCAACTGAAAACTCACACCCCAGAAGTGACTCGAACCCATACTCCCAGAAGCAACGCATCTGGTATGTACAAGACGCCTTAATCCACTTGACCATCACGACCGGACATAATGAGGTGATAGCCGAGGCTATATGAACCACCCCACCGGGTGCTTCTGGGAGTATGGGTTCGAGTCACTTCTGGGGTGTGAGTTTTCAGTTGCATATGTCCTGGGGACCATTCAGGCTTGTTCGCATTTGTGTTCCTCACGTGTGCCCCAAAGAATGAGGTGATTTGGTAAAATGCTATGCCCAAGATAACTATCCGAGTGCCGGCGGTGGGGTGGTTCATATAGCCTCGGCTATCACCTCATTATGTCCGGTCGTGATGGTCAAGTGGATTAAGGCGTCTTGTACATACCAGATGCGTTGCTTCTGGGAGTATGGGTTCGAGTCACTTCTGGGGTGTGAGTTTTCAGTTGCATATGTCCTGGGGACCATTCAGGCTTGTTCGCATTTGTGTTCCTCACGTGTGCCCCAAAGAATGAGGTGATTTGGTAAAATGCTATGCCCAAGATAACTATCCGAGTGCCGGCGGTGGGGTGGTTCATATAGCCTCGGCTATCACCTCATTATGTCCGGTCGTGATGGTCAAGTGGATTAAGGCGTCTTGTACATACCAGATGCGTTGCTTCTGGGAGTATGGGTTCGAGTCACTTCTGGGGTGTGAGTTTTCAGTTGCATATGTCCTGGGGACCATTCAGGCTTGTTCGCATTTGTGTTCCTCACGTGTGCCCCAAAGAATGAGGTGATTTGGTAAAATGCTATGCCCAAGATAACTATCCGAGTGCCGGCGGTGGGGTGGTTCATATAGCCTCGGCTATCACCTCATTATGTCCGGTCGTGATGGTCAAGTGGATTAAGGCGTCTTGTACATACCAGATGCGTTGCTTCTGGGAGTATGGGTTCGAGTCACTTCTGGGGTGTGAGTTTTCAGTTGCATATGTCCTGGGGACCATTCAGGCTTGTTCGCATTTGTGTTCCTCACGTGTGCCCCAAAGAATGAGGTGATTTGGTAAAATGCTATGCCCAAGATAACTATCCGAGTGCCGGCGGTGGGGTGGTTCATATAGCCTCGGCTATCACCTCATTATGTCCGGTCGTGATGGTCAAGTGGATTAAGGCGTCTTGTACATACCAGATGCGTTGCTTCTGGGAGTATGGGTTCGAGTCACTTCTGGGGTGTGAGTTTTCAGTTGCATATGTCCTGGGGACCATTCAGGCTTGTTCGCATTTGTGTTCCTCACGTGTGCCCCAAAGAATGAGGTGATTTGGTAAAATGCTATGCCCAAGATAACTATCCGAGTGCCGGCGGTGGGGTGGTTCATATAGCCTCGGCTATCACCTCATTATGTCCGGTCGTGATGGTCAAGTGGATTAAGGCGTCTTGTACATACCAGATGCGTTGCTTCTGGGAGTATGGGTTCGAGTCACTTCTGGGGTGTGAGTTTTCAGTTGCATATGTCCTGGGGACCATTCAGGCTTGTTCGCATTTGTGTTCCTCACGTGTGCCCCAAAGAATGAGGTGATTTGGTAAAATGCTATGCCCAAGATAACTATCCGAGTGCCGGCGGTGGGGTGGTTCATATAGCCTCGGCTATCACCTCATTATGTCCGGTCGTGATGGTCAAGTGGATTAAGGCGTCTTGTACATACCAGATGCGTTGCTTCTGGGAGTATGGGTTCGAGTCACTTCTGGGGTGTGAGTTTTCAGTTGCATATGTCCTGGGGACCATTCAGGCTTGTTCGCATTTGTGTTCCTCACGTGTGCCCCAAAGAATGAGGTGATTTGGTAAAATGCTATGCCCAAGATAACTATCCGAGTGCCGGCGGTGGGGTGGTTCATATAGCCTCGGCTATCACCTCATTATGTCCGGTCGTGATGGTCAAGTGGATTAAGGCGTCTTGTACATACCAGATGCGTTGCTTCTGGGAGTATGGGTTCGAGTCACTTCTGGGGTGTGAGTTTTCAGTTGCATATGTCCTGGGGACCATTCAGGCTTGTTCGCATTTGTGTTCCTCACGTGTGCCCCAAAGAATGAGGTGATTTGGTAAAATGCTATGCCCAAGATAACTATCCGAGTGCCGGCGGTGGGGTGGTTCATATAGCCTCGGCTATCACCTCATTATGTCCGGTCGTGATGGTCAAGTGGATTAAGGCGTCTTGTACATACCAGATGCGTTGCTTCTGGGAGTATGGGTTCGAGTCACTTCTGGGGTGTGAGTTTTCAGTTGCATATGTCCTGGGGACCATTCAGGCTTGTTCGCATTTGTGTTCCTCACGTGTGCCCCAAAGAATGAGGTGATTTGGTAAAATGCTATGCCCAAGATAACTATCCGAGTGCCGGCGGTGGGGTGGTTCATATAGCCTCGGCTATCACCTCATTATGTCCGGTCGTGATGGTCAAGTGGATTAAGGCGTCTTGTACATACCAGATGCGTTGCTTCTGGGAGTATGGGTTCGAGTCACTTCTGGGGTGTGAGTTTTCAGTTAAATATATATATATATATATATATATATATATATATATATATATATATATATATATATTATATATATATATATATATATATATATATATATATAATATATAATATATATATATTATATATATATATATATATATATATATATATATAATATATATATATATATATATATATATATATATATATAATATATATATATATATATATATATATATATATATATATATATATATATATATATATATATATATATATATATATATATATATATATGTCGTACCTAGTAGCCATAACTCACTTCTCAGCCAACTATTCAAGGCCCGATTTGCCTAATAAGCCAAGTTTTCCTGAATTCATATATTTACTATAATTTTTTTCTTATGAAATGATAAAGCTACCCTTTTCACTATGTATGAGGTCAATTTTTTTTTTATTGGAGTTAAAATTAACGTAGATATATGACCGAACCTAACCAACCCTACCTAACCTAACCTAACCTATATATATAGGTAAGGTTAGGTTAGGTAGCCAAAAAAAGCTAGGTTAGGTTAGGTTAGGTAGGTTAGGTAGACGAAAAAACATTAATTCATGAAAACTTGGCTTATTAGGCAAATCGGGCCTTGCATAGTAGGCTGAGAAGTGCGTTCTGGCTATTAGGTACTATATATATATATATATATATATATATATATATATATATATATATATATATATATATATATATATATATATATATATATGTCGTACCTAGTAGCCAGAACACACTTCTCGGCCTACTATGCAAGGCCCGATTTGCCTAATAAGCCAAGTTTTCCTGAATTAATATATTTTCTCTAATTTTTTTCTTATGAAATGATAAAACTACTCATTTCATTATGTATGAGGTCAATTTCTTTTTATTGGAGTTAAAATTAACGTAGATATATGACCGAACCTAACCAACCCTACCTAACCTAACCTATCTTTATAGGTTAGGTTAGGTTAGGTAGCCGAAAAAGTTAGGTTAGGTTAGGTTAGGTAGGTTAGGTAGTCGAAAAACAATTAATTCATGAAAACTTGGCTTATTAGGCAAATCGGGCCTTGAATAGTAGGCAGAGAAGTGCGTTCTGGCTACTAGGTACGACATATATATATATATATATATATATATATATATATATATATATATATATATATATATATATATATATATATATATATATATATATATATATGTCGTACCTAGTAGCCAGCAACCCGTTCTCGCAAATTCGTAAAGTCAATATTGACTTATTAACTACGTGCATAGGTGATATACTAAACATAATAGATACCCTTAAAAAGATTCATAGAAAACACCGACCTTACCTAACCTTGTTAGTATCTTAAGATAAGCATCTTATTGCTTCGTAATTACAATTATTACTTAACCTATACCTATTATAGGTTAGGTAATAATTGTAATTACGAAGCAATAAGATGCTTATCTTAAGATACTAACAAGGTTAGGTAAGGTTGGTGTTTTCTATGAATCTTTTAAGGGTATCTATTATGTTAAGTATGTCACCTATGCACATATTTAATAAGTCAATATTGACTTATTAAATTTGCGAGAACGGGTTGTAGCCAGAACGCACTTCTCAGCATACTATGCAAGGCCCGATTTGCCTAATAAGCCAAGTTTTCATGAATTAATGTTTTTTCGGCTACCTAACCTACCTAACCTAACCTAACCTAACTTTTTCGGCTACCTAACCTAACCCAACCTATAAAGATAGGTTAGGTTAGGTTAGGTAGGGTTGGTTAGGTTCGGTCATATATCTACGTTAATTTTAACTCCAATAAAAAAAAATTGACCTCATACATAATGAAATGGGTAGCTTTATCATTTCATAAGAAAAAAATTAGAGAAAATATATTAATTCAGGAAAACTTGGCTTATTAGGCAAATCGGGCCTTGCATAGTAGGCTGAGAAGTGCGTTCTGGCTACTAGGTACGACATATATATATATATATATATATATATATAGTAATATTTAATATTTATATTTAGTAATATTAAAAGAAATAGTAATATTTTGGCCTGTGGTATAGGCCCTTTAGGGAGCCAAGATGGCGCTTGCCTCCCTGATTTCCCGCCAAAACCGTGTGACGTCAGTGGCACCGGATTGGTCACCGACAGCAATGTGGCACCGGGAGCCAATGAAAACTTCCCGTGGCGAAAGTGACGTCACGAAGGAAGGGGGTCCGGCCAGCGAGCCGAGCTGGCGCCAGCAGTCAGACACGACACGTCATAGAGGTCGGACGTGCGACGATTGGTCCTGTCAGTTTGACAGTTGTTTCCCGCTCCAGTGGATTTACGTGTCACCTGAAGTCCGCCAGTACTCTGAGAAGTCTTCCCTAGTTCATGTGTTGAACCAGAAGAGGGAATTGACGGTTATTTGAGCAACAAGTGCTCCAGTCAGGTACTGTGCAAGAAGCAGTGAAGCCGTGCAGTGACGTATGTGACGTCTGTGGCAGTTCACCAGTTCGTGACAGCGTAGTGGCTGACAGAGCCACTGGGTAGCTGAGGAAGGAGAGGACTATTTGGGGAAACCGGACGACTGTAGCTGAGACGTAGGCGACAGCCGTTGCTGGGAGAAGACGACGGCCAGGAGACCGACTCCAACCCTTCAAGAAGTCAAGAAGGAGGACGGACCTGCAGTGAAGAGGCACGGAGACGACGCGCTAAATGGTGGGACGATGAGAGGCTCTGGTAGGACACGACGACGTGTCGTGTGGGGGCGTTCCCGACACGAGGACCAGGAGCTACATCTCGACTCTCATCGGAGGATAGGTCAAAGTAGGTGTTTCTAGTTCCCTCCCCATTTCCCTTTAGTTAGCTATATTATTCGGCTATATTATCTAGCCTGAGGATTTTATATGTCGTGAGCAAGTCTCACCCATGTCACGGTAAAGCACCAGTGTGCTAGACAGTACTATCAAGAGTACTTGTAATATTCATGTTGATTATTGGTGTGTACAGGCACCAGGAACAAGTGATAAATTTACTGTGTTGTGTATATCTTTCTATAGATTTTGATATGAACATATAGTGGTAAATTATATATAATATTATGCCAGTATTTGGAAGTTAGGCTGTGTGCCCAGAAACTATTTATTTTCCATGTATTGATATTTGATGTATCTACATTATATATGCTATGTTCATGCAGTGATTAGTCATTTGTGAGTACAGTGAATTATTGCATTATCGCCCACGAGAGAAAGTACTGAAAACTCCAGTGTTAATAGTTCATAATATATTGTTGAGTGAAGAACAATGTAAAGCCATTACAGTGAGTCATTATAGCATTGATTGTAGAAAAGACTGTTTGAGCCTGAGTACAGTGTAACTAAGTAATACGGTTTATTTGTGCCAATAACGAGTGTGCGAGTTTATAGTAATATTGGAGAACTTAAAGAAACAGCGCGCGTGAATCTGAAAACAAGCAATAATCTTTCGCGCGCGGGGGCCAGGCGATCAGCTGTTCTTGACATTTGACAAGGAGGGGAGGTGTTGCCACTTAGTGATCGCAAACTATTCGTGGGAATTACCGGCCGCGTCAGGATCAGTTGATTTATTTGTTGTTGTTTGGCCTTGTGACATCTTTCATACATTTTAAGTAAAATACAAAACTATCTTTGTGTTTATATCATCCCCTCCATTGATCTTGTGGCTATATTATACTGGTAAGCATAGAATGATAACAATAAGTACCTGCCTGATTACTGATCTTTTGAGTGTGACCTTGCCAAGGCGCGCGTGAATCCAGCCGTCCACTGAGGTGTTACTGGCCACCTAAAACACCAGTTGGCGACCTTGTGATTCACCGTAGAGCCCGATTGTTGGGGAGGGCACATGACAGTCAAGTGAACGAGTCGTGTTCCCACTCCTTCTCAATAAGAGGCCGTTGAGATTGACTGGGAGACTCTCCTGGCGGGCAGTGGCGCCGTGAGGATCGAGTGAAGACCCGTAGGGCTACGGTGAGTGACCTTGAGCATAACTATTGCTCACCCCAGGGTAAGAATAGAGAGGTGAAACCCCCAACAATATATATATATATATATATATATATATATATATATATATATATATATATATATATATATGGCCTATACCACAGGCCAAAATATTACTATTTCACAAATTTCTCGGCTCTCCGAGAACACTTCACTCTCTCCCATATATCAAATTGTAGCCTGCATCGTAGAGAACGCTTGGGAAAAGTAGACATGACTCTTACTGCAGGCGTGGGAGAATTATAAGGGGGGGAACTCCGTCACATACCCCTCCCCTTAAAATAAGAGTCATGTCTGGTTAGTGTATGCGGGATAGGGCATCCGCTACCACGTTGTCCTTCCCCTTGATGTGCTTGACCTCGATCCTTGTCAGACTCTCAGTGTTGGTGAGACGGGTGCCGTCCGCCCTGGACCATTTTCTTTCCTCCTCCAGGAGTTCTCGGTCCCCCTGTACACACAGAACCGTCTTCCGCTGGGGACCTCGGGATATCATTCCGCCCTGCTTGGCGGCTCTTCCTTCCACAGTGAAGAAAGGTCTCAGGCGGTCTGCGCGACACACCTGTTTCTTTCGGGGTCCATCCGGCTTCCCAATCTCGTACGACACTGGACCCAACCGTCGCAGCACTCGGTATGGTCTCTCAAACCGCGTCTTGGTCACCCTACCTTTACCTGGCAGCACAACCATTACTTGGGATCCGACCTGAAAATCCCTCTGCGCAGCTCTCCTGTCGTACCACTCCGACATCTTACGTTGCGCCTCCTTCAGGTGTTTCCCAGCCAGTTCCTTCGCTCTAGTGAGACGTTCTTTGAACTTCTGGACATATTTATTCACCGTTCCCACGGTCGCTCCTGGTGTCCATCGTTCCTTCATCATGGATTGCATGGCATATATGATATAGATAAATGGAAAGTAAGCCTTCTCAGGACCCACACGTCCTCCTTCGGCCTCACTAACCAATTCGGGGAACTCCTCCTGTTGTAACTCTCCGAGACGAGTGCGGTCTACCCCTAGAGAACCGGTGAGTGTCACCTGCAACTCACCATTCGGGCTACTTTCGCCCTCCACTCGTTCTCTGGGTCCTACGCAGAGGTGATCTGTTCCCAGGCTGTCTGTCGTCTCCTCAGCCCCATCAGATCCACTACCTCCTTGTCCTTCGCGTTGTCTCGGTATCACAGTACAAACTGGGATCGCCACTGGTGCGATTCCCTTCTCGTCCCCACAGGCGTTCAACTCTCCGCCTGTCTCCTTGCATTGTTCTAGGCACTCTTCGCCTTTCACGAGATGCGGGAGGACGTATCCTCCACATGCGTCATTCCCCAAGATGACCTGTGCCTCCATCTTGGGCATTGATGTACAGACTCCCACCACTAGGGTCTGGCAGCCATAATCGGAATCCAAAGTTACCTGGTGTAGGGGCATCCTCACTGGGCCTCCCACAGTGGTCACACTTGCCACCCCCACACTGGTACTCTTGTAACCCTCGGGGAACAGGGTTTCACTTACCAGGGTGAAATCAGCCCCGGTGTCTCTTAGCATCTTCACGGGGATGGGGTCTGCGACCCCCATCCTTACGGTTCCTTGACACATGAATGGGTGAACTTTCTTCTCCCCATTCAGCACGGGTTCATCCCGCACTCTCTCGGCCCTCTGGTCCTCGAACATCACTAAAGCAACGTGTCCCCGCTGCTTAAAGCGTCTGCATTCCCGCGCGACGTGTCCGATTTTCCCGCAGTTGTAGCAGCGGACCCTTGGCGGAGACCATCCGCCACCGCTCGCCTTAGCACTGCCTTCAGAGGTCGTCGCACCCTGTGTCTTTCCCGCACCGCTTGTTGTTTCCTTCGTTGCAGTAACAACTCCCGAGCTTTCAGCTTGGCTCTCCTCTATCGGCTCTACAACACCTTTTGATCCTCGGGTGTTCCAACTTGAGAGGTGGGACTTGGGAGAACTCGCTCCTGTCCTCCATCCATCCGTTCTTCTATAATTCCTATCGTTTCCGACGTATGCGGGTGGTCGGTGCTGTCCCTCTCGGCGTGGGCGTAGGGCTTCTTCTAACATGTCGGCTCGGTCGGCTGCGGCCCTCAGGTTCTTTATGTCCGCCTCCTTTACCCTCATCCTGATCTCAGGAGGAAGCACGGACATAAACTTTTCCATGACCATTAGTTCCTTGACCTCTTCGGCCGACCCCGCTTCCTCAGAGTCCAGCCACTTAAGGAACTTTCTTTCCATGTCCCTCGCCGTCTCCGCATACGATTTTCCTGGTGACCGGGTACATTCTCTAAATCTCTTCCGGTAACACTCCGGCGTGAGCTTGAAGGAACGGAGCACAGCTCGTTTTACCGCATCGTAGTTGGTGCATTCTTGGAAGTCGAGCATAGTGAAGGCTTCACGAGCTTCACCTGTGAGCCTCCCTTGGACCAACTCCGCCCACTCCGCCCTCGGCCACCTCTTCATAGCAGCAACTCTCTCAAAGTGATCGAAGAAACTTTCGGCTTCACTAGGCACATAGACCGGCAGGTCTCGTTCCCTCACTCGTCGGTCTTCCTGTGGCGGCGGAGCAGGTACACCTAGTCCTAACTCAGCTCGCTTCAGCTCCACCTTCTGGTTGGCTTCTATTTCCAATTGTCTCAGCCTAACCTCTCGCTCGTGTTCTTCCCTGCGTAGCTGTGCTTCTAGCTCCTCACGCCTCAGCTGCGCTTCTGCTTCTCGCTTTTCTCTGCGCTGCTGTGCTTCTGCTTCTCGCTCTTCTCTGCGCTGCTGTGCTTCTCGCTCTTCTTTGCGCTGCTGTGCTTCTCGCTCTTCTTTGCGCTGCTGTGCTTCTTGCTCTTCTTTGCGCTGCTGTGCTTCTGCTTCTCGCTCTTCTCTGCGCTGCTGTGCTTCTCGCTCTTCTTTGCGCTGCTGTGCTTCTCGCTCTTCTTTGCGCTGCTGTGCTTCTTCTCTCATCAGCTGCGCTTCTCGCTCTTCTCTGCGCTGCTGTGCTTCCAGCTGCAACTTCATTATTTCCAGCTTAATGCTGTGCCTGCTGCCGCTGGATCCCCTGCTGCTCCCACTCAGGTGTTCACCCACACTGGCAGGTGTTTGGGGCCGTTCCTCCCCCAAAGCTTCCTCTCGAGCCCTGAGCTGAGCCATTATCTCTAGTCTTCTTTCTGCCACTCTGGCAGATTTCAGCTTTATTCCGAAATGATCCGCTATTGCCTGTAACTGTGCCTTGGTGCACTCTTCCAGCACCTGTTCATCTCTAGAGTCAATAAACCTCGTCACTTTATCATCCTCCATCTTGTGCTACAAGTGATAACCTGCACCTGATCTCTAACACCACTGCCAAGTACCACCACTGCAACCTTTACTTCGATCGAGATCCTGGCGAGGTCGCCAATGTTGGGGGTTTCACCTCTCTATTCTTACCCTGGGGTGAGCAATAGTTATGCTCAAGGTCACTCACCGTGGCCCTTCGGGTCTTCACTCGATCCTCTCGGCGCCACTGCCCGCCAGGAGAGTCTCCCAGTCAATCTCAACGGCCTCTTATTGAGAAGGAGTGGGAACACGACTCGTTCACTTGACTGTCATGTGCCCTCCCCAACAATCGGGCTGTACGGTGAATCACAAGGTCGCCAACTGGTGTTTTAGGTGGCCAGTAACACCTCAGTGGACGGGTGGATTCACGCGCGCCTTGGCAAGGTCACACTCAAAAGATCAGGAATCAGGCAGGTACTTATTGTTATCATTCTATGCTTACCAGTATAATATAGCCACAAGATCAATGGAGGGGATGATATAAACACAAAGATAGTTTTGTATTTTACTTAAAATGTATGAAAGATGTCACAAGGCCAAACAACAACAAATAAATCAACTGATCCTGACGCGGCCGGTAATTCCCACGAATAGTTTGCGATCACTAAGTGGCAACACCTCCCCTCCTTGTCAAATGTCAAGAACAGCTGATCGCCTGGCCCCCGCGCGCGAAAGATTATTGCTTGTTTTCAGATTCACGCGCGCTGTTTCTTTAAGTTCTCCAATATTACTACAAACTCGCACACTCGTTATTGGCACAAATAGACCGTATTACTTAGTTACACTGTACTCAGGCTCAAACAGTCTTTTCTACAATCAATGCTATAATGACTCACTGTAATGGCTTTACATTGTTCTTCACTCAACAATATATTATGAACTTTTAACACTGGAGTTTTCAGTTCTTTCTCTCGTGGGCGATAATGCAATAATTCACTGTACTCACAAATGACTAATCACTGCATGAACATAGCATATATAATGTAGATACATCAAATATCAATACATGGAAAATAAATAGTTTCTGGGCACACAGCCTAACTTCCAAATACTGGCATAATATTATATATAATTTACCACTATATGTTCATATCAAAATCTATAGAAAGATATACACAACACAGTAAATTTATCACTTGTTCCTGGTGCCTGTACACACCAATAATCAACATGAATATTACAAGTACTCTTGATAGTACTGTCTAGCACACTGGTGCTTTACCGTGACATGGGTGAGACTTGCTCACGACATATAAAATCCTGAGGCTAGATAATATAGCCGAATAATATAGCTAACTAAAGGGAAATGGGGAGGGAACTAGAAACACCTACTTTGACCTATCCTCCGATGAGAGTCGAGATGTAGCTCCTGGTCCTCGTGTCGGGAACGCCCCCACACGACACGTCGTCGTGTCCTACCAGAGCCTCTCATCGTCCCACCATTTAGCGCGTCGTCTCCGTGCCTCTTCACTGCAGGTCCGTCCTCCTTCTTGACTTCTTGAAGGGTTGGAGTCGGTCTCCTGGCCGTCGTCTTCTCCCAGCAACGGCTGTCGCCTACGTCTCAGCTACAGTCGTCCGGTTTCCCCAAATAGTCCTCTCCTTCCTCAGCTACCCAGTGGCTCTGTCAGCCACTACGCTGTCACGAACTGGTGAACTGCCACAGACGTCACATACGTCACTGCACGGCTTCACTGCTTCTTGCACAGTACCTGACTGGAGCACTTGTTGCTCAAATAACCGTCAATTCCCTCTTCTGGTTCAACACATGAACTAGGGAAGACTTCTCAGAGTACTGGCGGACTTCAGGTGACACGTAAATCCACTGGAGCGGGAAACAACTGTCAAACTGACAGGACCAATCGTCGCACGTCCGACCTCTATGACGTGTCGTGTCTGACTGCTGGCGCCAGCTCGGCTCGCTGGCCGGACCCCCTTCCTTCGTGACGTCACTTTCGCCACGGGAGGTTTTCATTGGCTCCCGGTGCCACATTGCTGTCGGTGACCAATCCGGTGCCACTGACGTCACACGGTTTTGGCGGGAAATCAGGGAGGCAAGCGCCATCTTGGCTCCCTAAAGGGCCTATACCACAGGCCAAAATATTACTATTTCACAAATTTCTCGGCTCTCCGAGAACACTTCACTCTCTCCCATATATCAAATTGTAGCCTACAACCTAGAGAACGCTTGGGAAAAGTAGACATGACTCTTACTGCAGGCGTGGGAGAATTATAAGGGGGGGAACTCCGTCACATACCCCTCCCCTTAAAATAAGAGTTATGTCTGGTTAGTGTATGCGGGATAGGGCATCCGCTACCACGTTGTCCTTCCCCTTGATGTGCTTGACCTCGATCCTTGCCAGACTCTCAGTGTTGGTGAGACGGGTGCCGTCCGCCCTGGACCATTTTCTTTCCTCCTCTAGGAGTTCTCGGTCCCCCTGTACACACAGAACCGTCTTCCGCTGTTGTTCTCGGGATATCGTTCCGCCCTGCTTGGCGGCTCTTCCTTCCACAGTGAAGAAAGGTCTCAGGCGGTCTGCGCGACACACCTGTTTCTTTCGGGGTCCATCCGGCTTCCCAATCTCGTACGACACTGGACCCAACCGTCGCAGCACTCGGTATGGTCTCTCAAACCGCGTCTTGGTCACCCTACCTTTACCTGGCAGCACAACCATTACTTGGGATCCGACCTGAAAATCCCTCTGCGCAGCTCTCCTGTCGTACCACTCCGACATCTTACGTTGCGCCTCCTTCAGGTGTTTCCCAGCCAGTTCCTTCGCTCTAGTGAGACGTTCTTTGAACTTCTGGACATATTTATTCACCGTTCCCACGGTCGCTCCTGGTGTCCATCGTTCCTTCATCATGGATAGCATGGCATATATGATATAGATAAATGGAAAGTAAGCCTTCTCAGGACCCACACGTCCTCCTTCGGCCTCACTAACCAATTCGGGGAACTCCTCCTGTTGTAACTCTCCGAGACGAGTGCGGTCTACCCCTAGATAGATAGATCATTAACAGGGGAAAGCGCCAAGCCATTACGACTATGTAGCACTTGGAAGGGGTCAGGATAAGGATTTGGGATGGGACGGGAGGGGGAGGGGGGAATGGTGCCCAACCACTTGGGCGGTCGGGGATTGAACGCCGACCTGCGTGAAGCGAGACCGTCGCTCTACCGTCCAGTCCAAGTGGTTGGCGGTCTACCCCTAGAGAACCGGTGAGTGTGGGAAATTTAGAGAAAATATATTAATTCAGGAAAACTTGGCTTATTAGGCAAATCGGGCCTTGCATAGTAGGCCGAGAAGTGCATTCTGGCTACTAGGTACGACATTTATATATATATATATATATATATATATATATATATATATATATATATATATATATATATATATATATATATATATATATATATATATATATGTCGTACCTAGTATCCAGAACGCACTTTTCAGCCTACTATGCAAGGCCCGATTTGCCTAATAAGCCAAGTTTTCCTGAATTAATATATTTTCTCTAATTTTTTTCTGATGAAATGATAAAGCTACTTATTTCATTATGTATGAGGTCAATTTTTTTATATTGGAGTTAAAATTAACGTAGATATATGACCGAACCTAACCAACCCTACCTAACCTAACCTAACCTATCTTTATAAGCTAGGTTAGGTTAGGTAGCCGAAAAAGTTAGGTTAGGTTAGGTTAGGTAGGTTAGGTAGTCGAAAAACTATTAATTCATGAAAACTTGGCTTATTAGGCAAATTGGGCCCTGCATAGTAGGCTGAGAAGTGCGTTCTGGCTACTAGGTACGACATATATATATATATATATATATATATATATATATATATATATATATATATATATATATATATATATATATATATATATATATATATATATATGTCGTACCTAGTAGCCAGAACGCACTTATCAGCCTACTATGCAAGGCCAGATTTGCCTATTAAGCCAAGTTTTCCTGAATTAATGTATTTTCTCTAATTTTTTTCTTATGAAATGATAAAGCTACCCATTTCATTATGTATGAGGTCAATTTTGTTTTATTAAAGTTAAAATTAACGTAGATATATGACCGAACCTAACCAACCCTACCTAACCTAACCTAACCTATCTTTATAGGTTAGGTTAGGTTAGGTAGCAGAAAAAGTTAGGTTAGGTTAGGTTAGGTAGGTTAGGTAGTCGAAAAAACATTAATTCATGAAAACTTGGCTTATTAGGCAAATTGGGCCTTGCATTTTAGGCTGAGAAGTGCGTTCTGGCTACTAGGTACGACATATATATATATATATATATATATATATATATATATATATATATATATATATATATACATGTGCCCCAAAGAATGAGGTGATTTGGTGAAATGCTATGCCAAGATTACCATCCGAGTTGCCGTCGGGGAAGTGGCTCAAATAGCCTCGGCTATCACTTCCTTTTGACGGCCGTGATGGTCAAGTGGATTAAGGCGCCCTGTAGTTACCAGTTGTGTTGCTTCTGGGAGTATGGGTTCGAGTCACTTCTGGGGTGTGAGTTTTCATTCGCATATAGTCCTGGGGACCATTCAGGCTTGTTCGCATATATATATATATATATATATATATATATATATATATATATATATATATATATATATATATATTAAAGCAACGTCAAATTTAAAAAATTAAATTTGACGTTAAAGCAACGTCAAATTAAAGCAACGTCAACCAGGACACTCACCCACATCCCAAAGGCCTCTCGCCCATTTGCTGCAGGGAAATACACGGACCTCATCGCAAAAGTCAACAGAGGGTCAAATAACCTTGATGCACCTGATACCATCAAAGCCTGGCACAATCTGTTACTTTTTGGCAATGCATGCTTAGGTGTACCAGACAGAGGAGGCAAGACACTGGCCTCATCCGTCAATAAAGCAATTAGGGATTTTCCGAGGGCTGACAACCTAGTCCGCCTCCCCAAACACACCAAACACCACCGAGGCAGACCAAGTACGACAATCAGCGACAACAGAAAATTAGGTACCCAAGTCAGCAAGAAAATTGAAGAGGGCAATACAGTCGGGGCACTCAGGTTAATCACAAGTGAGGACAAAATTTTGCCCAGGGATGAAACCACAGCCCAAGCACTGAGAGAAAAACACCCCGTCAGGGCCGTAGGTGGACCTCCCCCACAGGTCAGGCTCGCCCCTAATCAGGAACCTCTCGTCCTCCGGGAGTCAGAGGTTTATAAAGCTATCGTTTCATTTCCCCCGGGCTCCTCAGGAGGCTACACAGGGGTAAGACCTCAACATGTGAAGGAAATGGTGAACCCTGTTCTTGGCCCAGCTGCAGAAGCGCTCCTGACAGAAATCACAACGTTTGTCAACAACTGCCTCGCCGGGTTAATCCCTGATGAAATCAAACCATTCTTCTTTGGTGCATCCCTATGTGCCCTGAAAAAGAAGGGGGGGGGGGATCAGACCCATTGCCGTTGGTAATACCCTTCGCCGCCTAGTTGCAAGGGCTGCTGTCAGAAGTATCCGAACGGAAGCAGCCACCATGCTGCAACCCAACCAGCTGGGGTTTGGAGTCCCCCAAGGCTGTGAAGCAGCGGCTCATGCTGCACGAGCCTACATTAGCTCTCTTACTGAAGACCAGGCAGTAGTAAAATTAGATTTTAAAAACGCTTTCAACTCGGTCAAAAGGGAAGCAATCCTCACTGCAGTCCAGGAACAATTGCCCAAGCATTCTCCCGTTTGTGTCAGCAGGCTACAGCAAAGACTCAACCCTCCTGTTTGGCAAACATGAAGTCACCTCAGCAGAGGGAATTCAACAGGGTGACCCACTTGCACCGTTCCTCTTTTGCATAGCGGTTCGAGAAATTACAACCAGACTGTCCAGCGAGCTCAACATCTGGTTCCTGGATGATGGCACTCTGGCAGGCACACAAGATTCCCTGCTAGAAGACTTACAGCTGGTGAAGACACGGGGGGAGTCCATGGGTCTCGTTCTTAGCCCCTCCAAGTGCGAAATTATTGCATCTAGTGAAGTAATCATTAGAGCAGTGAAATCAGTTCTACCAGAAGCCTCAGTCGTTAAACCTACCGACAGCACACTACTCGGAGCACCTCTGGGCCACAATGCCATTGCTGCAGTCCTTGACGAAAAGTTTAGAGACCTAAAGAGGATGGAAGAGAGAATTGGGGACTTGGACTCCCACGATGCCCTCTACCTTCTCACAAAGTGCCTTACCTTGCCCAGGCTAACATACTTCTTAAGGTGTGCACCAACTTTTGGCAACCCACTTCTAAATCAATATGATGAGCTCCTCAGGTCAATATTCAGGAAGGCGCTCAACCTAGATTTAGATGACAGTCAGTGGGACCAAGCAACACTACCAGTGAGATTTGGAGGGATAGGCATACGAAAGGCAACTGAGGTAGCACTTCCAGCATTCTTATCCTCATGTACAGCAGCCAACGAATTGGTAGGGCAGATCCCACCAGAGCGTATGAGAGAGACAGCGGGAACTCATGATCAAACGTTCATCGAAGCAGCCAGACAATGGGACACCATTGCACACCCTCAACCCCGACCACAAGTCCCAAAAGACCACAAGCAGGCCCACTGGGATAGCCCCATAATGGAAAAGACTGTCACAGCAATGATTGACAACGCTGATGCTGAAAACAAAGCCCGCCTCCTAGCGGTAACAGCACTCCACGCCGGGGATTTTTTATTTGCTGTGCCCAATGCAGCCCTGGGAACTCGCCTCAGTCATGACGCTCTCCGCATTGGAGTTGCCCTTCGCCTTGCCGCCCCCATCCTCACCGAACATAGGTGCATCTGCGGAACTGCGATGGCAGACCAATATGGTCGTCATGGTCTGGTATGTCGTAAATCACAGGGTAAAATTGCAAGACATGAAGAAGTCAACGACATCATCAAGAGGAGCCTCGCCACAGCCCGCTGCCCGGCACAAAGAGAACCACACTTATCCAGACCAAAAGACCCTCAGAAGCGCCCTGATGGGGTCACCTTGCTACCTTGGAAGGATGGTAAGCAAGTGGTATGGGACTACACGTGCGCTGCCACACTGGCCAGTACCTACCTCCACTACAGCACACGTGAAAGCGGTGGTGCTGCTTCTTTCAGGGAATCGCAGAAAATTATTAAATACAGAGGTCTAGCACACTGCTACAGCTTTGTTCCGATCGGCTCGGAGACCCTCGGTTCGTGGGGAAAATGTGCATTGAAGTTCCTGAAGGAATTGGGGGACAAATTGATCAGCGCTACAAAAGACCAGAGAGCAAAAAGTTTCTTGTTCCAGCGCCTCAGTGTTGCGATTCAGAGGGGAAATGCCTGTTGCGTCTTGGGCACTAGTCCAACTTCAGAGGAATTCGAAGAAGTGTTTGACTTGCAACAATGATCGAACCCGTCTGTGACATTCATCAATGTTTCCCATTGTTGTGTTTTTCAAGAGATCCATAACCTTTAAGCACCTTTTTGCATTATTATTTTTGTATCAACCCATGTATATCTTGTAACCATCAAATGCATAATAAAGCACAAAAAATATTTAAGGAAGGGGGTGGTAGGAGAAAAGCACACAGAAACTGTATTGGAGGGGATCTAAACATTCCCTCTAATGCGTTATGCGTGGTTTCCTCCGAGGCTATGGGTCCCCCTTCTTCCAGCTAGAGGTGGTACTCCCTTCCTATATTTTATATATATATATATATATATATATATATATATATATATATATATATATATATATATATATATATATATATATATATATATGCGAACAAGCCTGAATGGTCCCCAGGACTATATGCGAATGAAAACTCACACCCCAGAAGTGATTCGAACCCATACTCCCAGAAGCAACGCAACTGGTAACTACAGGGCGCCTTAATCCGCTTGACCATCACGGCCGTCAAAAGGAAGTGATAGCCGAGGCTATTTGAGCCACTTCCCCGACGGCAACTCGGATGGTAATCTTGGGCATAGCATTTCACCAAATCACCTCATTCTTTGGGGCACACGTGAGGAACACAAATGCGAACAAGCCTGAATGGTCCCCAGGACTATATGCGAATGAAAACTCACACCCCAGAAGTGACTCGAACCCATACTCCCAGAAGCAACGCAACTGGTAACTACAGGGCGCCTTAATCCGCTTGACCATCACGGCCATCATTACCAGTTGCGTTGCTTCTGGGAGTATGGGTTCGAGTCACTTCTGGGGTGTGAGTTTTCATTCGCATATAGTCCTGGGGACCATTCAGGCTTGTTCGCATTTGTGTTCCTCACGTGTGCCCCAAAGAATGAGGTGATTTGGTGAAATGCTATGCCCAAGATTACCATCCGAGTTGCCGTCGGGGAAGTGGCTCAAATAGCCTCGGCTATCACTTCCTTTTGACGGCCGTGATGGTCAAGCGGATTAAGGCGCCCTGTAGTTACCAGTTGCGTTGCTTCTGGGAGTATGGGTTCGAGTCACTTCTGGGGTGTGAGTTTTCATTCATATATATATATGCATACATTCGGTGAATGTACACTATTCAGCTGCTAGGTGAACAGCTTATTATGTGAAAGAAAATGTATTCAACAAGTTCCGTCCCGCCAAGGATTCGAACCCGGAATTCTCGATTGTGAGTGAACAACAAGCCTGGTTGTACCACGTGGACCGTTAATATACATAGTGCCTATGTAGTTAGTTATAAGGTAATATTACAAGAGGGTAAGGTAATTAGGGATCAGGTAATATTGTTACCTTTTATTAGAATATTAATAATAAATATTATAAGATTATAATATTACCTAATGAAACTCTGGAGGTTGATAGTTCTTATTAACCGTCCAGAGGTTGGTAGTCCTTATTAACCCTCCAGAGGTTGGTAGTCCTTATTAACCCTCCAGAGGTTGGTAGTCCTTATTAACCCTCCAGAGGTTGGTAGTTCTTATTAACCCTTCAGAGGTTGGTAGTCCTTATTAACCCTCCAGAGGTTGGTAGTTCTTATTAACCCTCCAGAGGTTGATAGTTCTTATTAACCCTCCAGAGGTTGATTGTTCTTATTAACCCTTCAGAGGTTGGTAGTCCTTATTAACCCTTCAGAGGTTGGTAGTCCTTATTAACCCTCCAGAGGTTGGTAGTCCTTATTAACCCTTCAGAGGTTGGTAGTCCTTATTAACCCTCCAGAGGTTGGTAGTCCTTATTAACCCTCCAGAGGTTGATAGTCCTTATTAACCCTCCAGAGGTTGATAGTTCTTATTAACCCTTCAGAGGTTGGTAGTCCTTATTAACCCTTCAGAGGTTGGTAGTCCTTATTAACCCTCCAGAGGTTGGTAGTCCTTATTAACCCTTCAGAGGTTGGAAGTCCTTATTAACCCTCCAGAGGTTGGTAGTCCTTATTAACCCTCCAGAGGTTGGTAGTCCTTATTAACCCTCCAGAGGTTGGTAGTTCTTATTAACCCTTCAGAGGTTGGTAGTCCTTATTAACCCTCCAGAGGTTGGTAATTCTTATTAACCCTCCAGAGGTTGATAGTCCTTATTAACCCTCCAGAGGTTGGTAGTTCTTATTAACCCTTCAGAGGTTGGTAGTCCTTATTAACCCTCCAGAGGTTGGTAGTCCTTATTAACCCTTCAGAGGTTGGTAGTCCTTATTAACCCTCCAGAGGTTGATAGTCCTTATTAACCCTCCAGAGGTTGGTAGTCCCTATTAACCCTCCAGAGGTTGGTAGTCCTTATTAACCCTCCAGAGGTTGGTAGTTCTTATTAACCCTCCAGAGGTTGATAGTCCTTATTAACCCTCCAGAGGTTGGTAGTCCTTATTAACCCTCCAGAGGTTGGTAGTCCTTATTAACCCTTCAGAGGTTGGTAGTTCTTATTAACCCTCCATAGGTTGGTAGTCCTTATTAACCCTCCAGAGGTTGGTAGTCCTTATTAACCCTCCAGAGGTTGGTAGTCCTTATTAACCCTTCAGAGGTTATAAGGCCTGTGGCGCCATCTACGATCCAGATGCCAAACTATAGCAGTTGACCCTCCCATTAATCATAGTTTCTGATCTTCTAGTTTGCTGTGCTGGAAGATGACGACCAACCAGGGACAGGTGATGGAAGGGAGGGAAGCCGGGACAGTGGAAGACTTTGTCGACCAGAAGGTGCTAGCCAGTGGGGTTAGGTGAGCGCTGTGGACTTCACTCCTGGAGGTGCTAACCAGTGGGGTTAGGTGAGCGCTGCGGACTTCACTCCTGGAGGTGCTAGCCAGTGGGGTTAGGTGAGCGCTGTGGACTTCACTCCTGGAGGTGCTAGCCAGTGGGGTTAGGTGAGCGCTGCGGACTTCACTCCTGGAGGTGCTAGCCAGTGGGGTTAGGTGAGCGCTGTGGACTTCACTCCTGGAGGTGCTAGCCAGTGGGTCTAGGTGAGCGCTGTGGGCTTTACTGATTGAGCGTACCAACGAATGCACTACTGCAGCGGAGCGCTTGGTGGCTTCTCCATAACTGCTGCTAGCATAATGACTAGTGGTGAACTGAAGACCTCGTCAGAGGCATATTGTGTCCGTCATCCGTGAAGCTGGCTAGCGTGAGGTCTAGCAACGCCGCTCTGGATGACCTCACATAGAGACTTGTACATATTAATGGCGAAGGGTAATAATAACGGTTTATTTTAAGTGCTATTATTTTTATTTACCTTAAACATTGCACAATATTTCCACCAAGGTTAGAGTTCTCTTATCTTGAGTAGGATTATAGAGTTTATAAAGAACTCAGTTACGAAGGGTTCGTAACATTAATGGCATCCCAGCTGGATCATTACCTCTTGTTCAGAGCGTCCATTGATCTTGTTGGGTGTTGTGATTTGTTTAAGGTAATTAGCAAGTAAATGTTTAAGGTAATAAGTGCTAACCTCGTGGATAGATACCCCGTTTTGCTGTGTAAATTTTAGGTTCAGTGACTAGGAACTGGATGATCAGAGTGATAAGCGATTAGTGTTAGGAAACAACACTGGGGAAAAGTGATTGTGTGGTACTACGGAAGTGAACACTGGCTGAGAGGCAGACCATAGATACCCTGGATGATGTTCAGGAGTTCCTGAACCAGGAGGACTGCCTCTCCAAGCTTGAATACCTTGGAAAACCCGAATTAGTGTTGATAAGTGCTTACCTGGAAATTAAGGTGAGTGATCGTGATTCGCTGGTGGACATACTTTCGAAAGTGCATAAGCATTTAAAACCTGCCGATTAAAAGGAGAGTAAGATGCAGAGTAAAGGAACAAGTGGGATGGCTTCCACTGAAAAGGAAGACCAGGGAAGTGATGGTTAGAGGGACAAGAGCGAACTTAATATAAGTTTATTAACTGTGAAAATGTGTGAGTTAGAGATAAATTGTGAAATACAATGGAAAAACTAGAACTAAAACGAGAAATGAAAGAGAAGGAATTGGAAATGACACGTTTGAAATTAGAAAAAAGGAGAAGGAAAGAGAAGATAGGAGAGAAGAGCGAAAAAGACAAGAAAATGAGAAGGAAAGACAACACGAATTAGAAGTACTGAGATTAGGTGGAAGAAGGGAAAAAAGTAGTTTCGACCCGGTGCGGAACATCAAAATGGTTCCTAAATTTAATGAAAAGGAGGTCTCCAAGTTCTTTGCCGCTTTTGAGAAAGCCGCTGCATTTTTGGATTGGCCAAGAGATAATTGGGCTATAATGATTCAGTCGGTGTTAATAGGAAAAGCCCAAACGGCATGCTCAACCCTATCGGTGAGTGAGTCCAGCGATTACGATGCGGTAAAGAGGTTTTGCACGTGTACCAGTTAGTTCCAGAAACATACCAGCAAACATTTCGAAATCTGAAGCAAGGGGCAGAACACGTATAAAGAATTTGCCAAATTAAAGGAGAAATTATTCTTCGAGCGGTGAGTCTAGAAAAGTAGCCAGCAAAGAACAGCTGGAACAGCTTATCCTGCTAGAGGGGCTTAAAGATTGCCTATCTGAAGATTTAAAGACCTACCTAGAGGAACAGCAGGTGGAAACATTAGAGGTGGCCGCCAGCTTGGCAAACGAGTATGCATTAACTCTCAAGGCCCCTGTCCGGTATCCTGCAAAACCAGGTCCTCAATATTCTACATACAGGTATGGAGGAAGATATGGGTATAATGGAGGAGAAATTCAGGGTCCAGGTAGCCCGAAACGTGCAATCCCGAAGAGAAGTAGTGCCCTGAAGACGCCCTCAGGTAGTCCAAGTAGTCCAAAACGAAGTAGTCCATGGAGGGACATATTGTGTTGGGCGTGCAGGCAGAAAGGACACATTGCTGCCAAGTGTCGGAGGACAGGTAACGACCGGCGTAGGGAGGTCATGCTGGTGAGTTGTGACGCCACCAGTAGAAACCCAGTCACTAGGGATGAATGGTGAGAGACCAGAACTATTTGCCCCTTACACTTCAAGAGGGAATGTGTCGGGTAATGGGACGACGAGGTCTGTGGTGATTCTCAGGGATAGTGGGGCAGCCCAATCCCTGATTGTGATAAACGTATTACCCAAGGAAGTGTGTACTGATGGGAAACAAAAGGTTATTTTATATGGGTTTCCCTCGACGCAGAATGTTGCCCCTTAGTAGATTTACATTTGGAATCGCCCTATTTCAGTGGCGGGTGTACGTTGACGGTAGTGGATCATCTTCCTATACAGGGGGTAGAGATCATACTGGCCAACGACTTGGCGACGGGTTTGGATAGTAACCATCCCTTGGTTGTGAACAATCCGGTTGAATTGGCGGTAGCGGTGCAATCCAGATCCCAGGTACAGACGAAGTTGAAATCAAATGCCTTGTTAAACCCTACCTCTACCACACAGGTTGTTGAGAGCACCCCAGCAAACGCTCCTGACTACAGCGACTAGGTATAACTGAACCCGAGAAGGAACCGCAAGTGCAAGCACGTACAAGTCTGGTGTGATGACAGGTAACTCACGGAAAGATTAGGTGCGGTGTCCACGGAACCGACCAAGAACTCCCCAGACTTTAGAGGTATGCGCACATGTTGTAATGCCCTCAATGATCCGAGCCGGGTTCATGGAAATAGCCCATTATGGACATTGCAGACTTATAAACGTTATTCCTCATTTAGCACAATGGTTCTTATGTGTATTTTGTGTATTCGTCAAGTTTGCAATGCGAGAAGTGACAAAGGGCCAGTGGGCGTACAAGCAGATGATGGCTCACGTAAGCATGGTGGAGCAGTGTCGAGGACAGGATATTCGCCCCATGTTGATTGTGGAAAGAAGAAGGGAAGTGATTGAGGATGTTAGTAGACTAAATCGTCATTTTCCTGTAATCCAGATTCCTGTCTCCCTGGAGGATCACCAGACCGGCACCGGAAACACCATCTGTATACAGCCACCTGCGGTACTACACCTCAGGAAAGTGTTGGCATTTCGCTTCAGTTTTTCGATCGTCCTCAGAGCATCGATGCTTATATTAACCATGCAAGATATTCTCGCTTCAAACAAGCACCTCAGTTAGATCATTGTCCGTGGTCTTGGTGTTCACTTTGGGCAGGACATCTCTATTAACGTATTTCCTAGAGCAAGGCTCTCTCCTAACATTGGTCATCTATCAGCATAAGAGTGGTTGGTTTATTCAAACATACTAATTTGGTTTGTTTTCTTTTCTAGAAACCAAACCAAATTCTTTTTGGTCGGGAGGTGTGACGGACCTTGGCGCCATCTACGATCCAGGCGCCGAACTATAACTGTTGACCCTCCCACTAATCATAGTTTCCCATCTTTCAGTACGTTGTGCTGGAAGGTGACGACCAACCACGGACGAAAGATGGAAGTCGGGACAGTGGAAGACTTCGGTCGACCTGAAGGTGCTAGCCAGTGGGGCTAGGCGAGTGTGGTGGTTGAGTGCTGTAGACTTCACTCCTGGAGGTGCTAGCCAGTGGGGCTAGGTGAGCGCTGTGGTTGAGTGCTGTAGACTTCACTCCTGGAGGTGCTAGCCAGTGGGGCTAGATGAGTGCTGTAGACTTCACTCCTGGAGGTGCTAGCCAGTGGGGCTAGATGAGTGCTGTAGACTTCACTCCTGGAGGTGCTAGCCAGTGGGGCTAGATGAGTGCTGTAGACTTCACTCCTGGAGGTGCTAGCCAGTGGGGCTAGATGAGTGCTGTAGACTTCACTCCTGGAGGTGCTAGCCAGTGGGGCTAGATGAGTGCTGTAGACTTCACTTCTGGAGGTGCTAGCCAGTGGGGCTAGGTGAGCTTAGCTGACCTTGCTGCTTGAGCGTCCCAACGAGTGTGCAACGGACGTGGAGCATCGAAGACCTCATTAGAGGCACATTGTGGTCGTCATCCGTGAAGCAGGCTAGCGTAAGGGCTTGCAACGCTGCTCGGGTTGACCGCGCATAAACTTGTATGTATTATAATGGTGATGGGAAATAATAACGGGTTATTTTAAGTGTTATTCTTTGAATTTTACCTTTAAACATTACACTATGTTCTCACCACATTAGGGTTCTCTGAACTTGAGTCGAATCAGTTTATAAATAACCCGGTTACGTAGGTTCGTCACAGATATACTCTGAGAAGCGTCGTGTGCGCTTTCCCATGTGTTCTTCCAATGAATTAATCCAATAACGCACATTTGTGCGTCTAAAAATATTACAAATAAGTGGGTTATCTCATCAAGAATCGAATCAAATTGAATAATACAGAAGATACATATCCTTCTTGAAATACATATATCAGCTATATTTAGTTTTTTTTTTTAATTTTTATACACTAGTTATTTGTATAAATCTAAAATATTTTTAATTTAATTATTTTAATTATTAAAAATAACCAAATTAATATTTATTTTAAATTTTAGGTGATTATAAGGAAATAGCTTG
>NC_091173.1:25304119-25369119 GCF_040958095.1 Procambarus clarkii | reverse complement strand
GTGCCTAAATGCCAACAGCGACTGCCCAGACAGGTACAAAAGGAGTGTTGTTAACACATATGTCGACCGTGCTCTCAGCCACAGCTCAGAATGGAAGCAAGTCGACGAAGAACTCTGTAGGGTAAGGCAGGTCCTAGTCAACAACGGCTTCTCCAATGGTTTCGTCGAAGACATCATAAGAAGGAAAGTGAAACGCCATGCAACCTCTGAAGAGACAACTAACACAACACCTATACCCCCCTATTAGACTATTTTACAGGAACTTCTTTTCCACAGCTCATAAAACGGAGGAAAGGGTCCTGAAAGATATTGTTAATAGAAACGTTATCCCTACAGACAAAAATCAGAGGATACAACTGACGATTTACTATAAAACCAGAAAAACGGCCAGCCTACTCATGAGAAACTCTCCAGACACAAAACAGAACGCTTTAAAAGAGACTAACGTCGTCTATGCCTTCAAATGCCCTCTTGGGAACTGTAAGCTCCAAAAAACCCAGTATATAGGCAAGACAACAGCATCTCTTTCTAGGCATTTAACGATGCATAAGCAACAGGGCTCCATTAAGGAACATATAATCTCTTCCCACAACCAAACCATCGCCAGAGAAATCCTAGTAAACAACACAGAAATCATCGATAGATACAGCGATAGCAGGCGGCTTGACGTTTGCGAGGCACTACACATCAAGAAGTCAACACCAGCAATCAACAGCCAATTAATGCACAACTATATTCTACCCACCTCAAGACTCCGCTCCAATATAGAAGCATCAAGAAATATATATATATATATATATATATATATATATATATATATATATATATATATATATATATATATATATATATATATATATATATACCAGTATATATATAATACACACTCGGTGTATAAACTGTTCAGCTGATAGGTGGACGAATTATTAGGTGAAAGGAAATGTATTCAACAATCAAGTTCCATCCCGCCCGGGATTCGAACCCGAAATTCTCGATTGTGAGTTGAAAACAAACCTCACTGTACCACGTGGACTCTTAATATACATAGTGCCCATGTAGTTAGTTATTAGGTAATATCCTATGTAACGTACGATTAAGTTACGTTGTTGGGTGTATTAGATACACAGTGTTTAGTGGGCATTCATATTTATTTAGAAGTCTTGGATACTGCAGTCGGTTGTTGGCAGTGTTGTAGATGTTGAGATGGAGCTTGGAGCAGAGTAGACAGCTGAGTGAGGCCAGAGTCGCGGAGTTCGACGCGGGCGAGCATGGTGGCTCAATGGGAAATGGTGAGTGTCTAAACTCAATGAGGTCGAGAGCGTGGGAGCTTGATGGGGGAACGAGAACGTGGTAGCTCGATGTGGTCGTAGTCTGCTGTCTTGTCTGTCTCGAAATTGTAGCCTATTGGGGGTTGTTGGAACAGAACACGTCGAGTGCTACATTCTTGAGGTTGAAGAGGTGTGGTTATCTTGAGGTTATCTTGAGATGATTTCGGGGCTTTTAGTGTCCCCGCGGCCCAGTCCTCGACCAGGCCTCCACCCCCAGGAAGCAGCCCGTGACAGCTGACTAACACCCAGGTACCTATTTACTGCTAGGTAACAGGGGCATAGGGTGAAAGAAACTCTGCCCATTGTTTCTCGCCGGCGCCTGGGATCGAACCCAGGACCACAGGATCACAGTCCAGCGTGCTGTCCGCTCGGCCGACCGGCTCCGTAACTCCCCTGGAAACACAAACCGTAACTGTCTCTATTTTCCGCTTGTTACAACTTGTAATAAAGTTGTTACATCTTGGCTTAACGTGTTTATGACGTATTAGAACGTTGTTACAACTTGCTATATTGGTTGTTATAACTGGTTAGGTGGTGTTCAAACTTGCTCGAACGTTGTACCAACGTCGTAGTTTCGATGTGTGTTTGGCGGGTCCTAAGCGTCCGTACTGAGTACTGGGAGTAACTATGACTTTCGCCCACGGTATCTGCATTCTGACGCTCCTCGCCTCCGACTGTGTATACTTCAGAAAGTACGTAGTGCACAGCTATCGTTCGTTTGCGGTAGCTGTGTGAAGTCCCTGGCTGGCCTTCACGAGGCGCTCCTGTTTCCACAAACAGCCAGGGCATCCCCCCCCTGCTGCTGCTCTAAGGGGACCTTCCGTCTACCTGCAGTAGGGGCCATTTGTCAGTGACACTTGGTTTGAGCAATCCTGAAGGCCGTCTGCCCCTGTCAAGGGTTTTCGCGCCTTGTCACCCATAAACTTTTGTGAAAACCATTACGGAGACGTACTGACCCCTGTCAGCACGATGGGTGACCTACATGACGATCCGGCTATGAATGACCGGTCGCCAGACTGTCCTAATTGTGGCAGATCCTTTCGTGACTATAGCGCTATGCACGTTCACGTAAGTCGCATGCACAAGGTTCAATACCACCAAGAACTTGAAGAGGCCGCGAGTAGAGCAGGTAGGCCCAAAGCAAGGTGGACCGATGAGGAGAAACGCCTCCTGGCAATGGAAGAGGTAAGGCTGGAGGGTAGACCCCAGGCCGACCGGGAAGGTATGAACCAGCGGCTGCAACAGCGCCTTCCTTCGCGAACTCTTGAGTCCATTAAGAGCCAAAGGAAGAGGGTCGAATACAGAGAGTTGGTGGCGGAATACAGAAACCGAGCGGTGGGCGAGGGCTCAGAGTCATCACTGTCTAACTCAGACAGGGAGGACGAACAGCCTAGCCCGTTGAGGAACCGTGGACGGAGAGGCAACGTTAGGGCGGCGGTGGGCGCCCCCGATGGAGCCGATCCTGACATGCCCCCCCCCCTGACGGGACCCCCCAGGAAGCTGCCTGGAAGGAAACTATGGTCGAATTCCTTGCAGCTATTGCACCCAGGGGCCAGGAAACCGGATGGGGGGAGGAACTCCTCGACGAGGCAATCACTGACCTGGTCAGTGGTAACGGCCATAACGTGGATAGGATCCTCGAGCGCCATGCTCGGGTGGTTACTACAGCCAAAAGATCTGGTGACCACAAACTGCGCCCCCGCCCTGCGCGTCGGCAGAGACCCCCCCCCAATAAACCGTGCCGATCCAACCCAACCTCCGATTGGACGTAAGAGGGAACGAAGGGCACAGTATGTTCTGTGCCAGAGCCTGTACGAGAAGGATCGTTCAAAAGCTGCTGCGCGCGTCCTTTCCGGAGACTGGAAGGTTACCCCCACGGAGGTGGAACCAGCCCGTCTCTTTCCATTCTGGGAAGCACTATTCTCTAGACCCACATCGCCGGACCGCCGCCCAATTCGCGACCGTGATCCAGTTAATCAGCAACTAGGGAACCCAATAACATCAGAGGAAATCCTTGTTGCTCTCAAGGCAAGTAGCAGTGCTGCTCCTGGCCCAGACGGTATCACTATACGTTTACTTAAAGCTATACCAATCAGAGTGTTTGCAAAACTGTTTAATCTGTGGTTGGTAAACGAATCCCTGCCACATCCGTTTCGCAAGAACAAAACGGTGCTTATACCTAAGAAACCTAACCCAGACTCTCCTTCCCATTATCGCCCCATAACGATGTCATCAACGATAGTAAGGCTGTTCCATAAGATTCTGAGCAGCAGACTCTCTGAGGCAGTCAGGATCGACAGGCGGCAGAAGGCATTCGTCCCCGTTGACGGATGCCCTGAAAACCTGGTGATCCTGGATGCCCTCCTTGCTGAGGCTCGTGCGCTTAAACACAACACGCACCTGGTGTTTCTGGATATGGAGAAGGCTTTCGATAGCGTCTCCCATCCGGCCATCCACCGGGCTATGAAACGTAAAGGCATTCCGAAGCCTTTAAGGACATATATCATGTCGGGCTATGACAGGTCCTCAACCATAATAACCAGCCAAGGTGAGAAGTCGAAGGACATCCTGATCACTAGGGGGGTGAAACAGGGTAACCCCCTGTCCCCATTTCTTTTCAACCTAATAATTGATGAGGCAATTACTAGGGCTAAAGACTTGGGGCTAGGGGTTGGTCTGGGCGGCGAAAAGGTATCAGCGCTGGCGTTCGCCGACGACCTGGTTGTGGCAGCGGAAACGGCTGCCGGACTACAGACACTCATAACCAGTATTTGCCGCACGCTGCGCGGCTCTGGTCTCAAAGTAAACGCCGCAAAATGCCGGACGCTGAGCATAGCGATTGATGCGCATCGAAAGACATGGCATGTCCCCACCAGGAAGGCATATTACGTCGGAGACGATGCGATCGGTACTATGAGTGTGGCGGACGAGTACAAGTACTTAGGGATACTGATCGGAGCCGGGGGCAGACGCTTATCCTATGGTTCCCTGTTTGAGGACGGCCTGACCAACATCACCAAGGCGCCGCTCAAACCCCAACAGAGGTTATACCTAATAAAGCACCACCTAATCCTCAAGATGAACCACCGCCTTGTCCTCGGACACGTGGCTAAAACGGAGTTGGCGAGGTTGGACCGGCGGCTGCGACACGCCACTCGTGGCTGGCTGCGGCTGCCCCATGACACCCCTAACGCCTTTATCCACGCCGACGTCAAGGACGGTGGACTAGGGATACCCGACTTTGCCACATCGATCCGGCTACAAAAGAACAAGCGGCTCGGGGCGCTGACTGGATCAGCGGACCCAGTGGTGGTGGCAGCGGCTCTCCTACCCGCATTCCAAGCGAGAATGCGCCGGTGGGTAGACCCGACCACGGCTGCTGGAACGCCATCCAGCAGGACGACCGAGTGCGCTAGAAGATGGAAGGCAAAACTGTACAGCATGGTCGACGGCGCCGGCCTCGCTTCCTCTTGTGAGGTCCCATCCTGTCACAAGTGGGTTGCGTCCGGCACCCGTTTGCTAAGCGGAGGAGATTTTGCCCACGCCATCCAAATTAGGGCAAACGCTGTAGCCACGCCGTCTAGGGTGGCTAGGGGTAGACCCGAGGCTTCTGGTCTCTGTGATGCTTGTCGGAAACCAGGAACCCTGGGCCACATATCCCAGGCCTGCCATAAGACACACGGGGCTCGGGTGAAACGTCACGACGACATCACCCGGTTCGTAGCTGGCCGATTGCGGCAAAGAGGCTTTGAGGTGGAGCGCGAAGTCCGTATACCAGATGGAGGGACCTTCTGCAAGCCAGACATTATTGCTTGCAAAGGTGATGAGGCCTTCATATTAGACACCCAGGTCTCAGCTGATAACTTCCCACTCTCCCGTCCACATCAGAGCAAGTGCGACAAATACGGCACCCCCGAGATCCTGCAGAAGGTCCGGGAGTATACCGGTAAGCATACAGTATCCGCCTCCTCAATAACCCTTAATTGGAGGGTGGATGTTGCAAGGAGAGTGCGCGTGGTCTACAAGGTATGGGTCTCACCAAGAGCGACCTCGAGATTTGCTCCGTGAAGGCCCTGACCTGGACATATTCTATATACAGAATATGGTCCAAGGCCACGTCAAGGGGCAGGCCTCCCTAGCCCCGGGATCACCGTGCACAGGGTGCATAAGGGTAACTATAGTCACGCTTAGGTGAACCGCAGCCAAGTCAGCTGGTAGCCAACTATCTAAGCAGCTTCGTCATCTGGAGTACCACTTCTCCTAATGGCGTCTCACAAGAGGGTGGATGACCTGGCAAAGCCCACGAGTAGGTCAGGCGGCGACCGGAGGGACCCCATGCGCATACATGATAACCCTCCCGCTCCGGGGCCTAGTTAGGAGTGCTGTGTCCCATATAGAAAAAACCAACTATAAAAGAATTTTCCATTAATGTTTTTGTTTATTTTCAGGTTATTATTATGTATTATTAGTATCATCTTAACTCTTGTGGGTGTGATGAGATCTGCCATATATGTTTATTTTAGTTTGTGTGTGTTAGGGTATTAGGTATGCTTAGGGGTCCGTCTCGCCATGTCCTGTGGCTGGGGGGATCGGGCTCCGAAGCTACATAAAAACCCTATACCCCCCCCGAAGTGGCAAGGGGAGTTAGGGGACAAAAAAATAAAAAAAAAAATAAAAAAAAAAATAACTGAATCGCTGTGGAAATTATTCTGGTAGTTACTCGCTTCTCGAATGCTTATATTGTTGGACAACACTTCGGCTTCCTCCCAAAGGATGGAAAGAATGTTACCTGTAATTATAGATAGCCTTCCAGAGGCTTTCAACCTCTGGAGGGTTATTAGGCCTATCAACCTCTGGAGGGTTAATCAGGACTATCAACCTCTAGAAAGTTATTAAAGTCTATCAACATATGGAAGGCTATTATGGCCTATCAACATATGGAAGGCTATTATGGCCTATCAACCTCTGGAGGGAAATTATAGCCTATCAACCTCAGGAAAATTATTATGGCTTATCAACCTCTGGAGGGTGATTATGGCCTATAAACCTCTGGAGGGTGATTATGGCCTATAAACCTCTGGAAGGTTAATAAGCCTTATCAACCTCTGATGGATTATTATGGCCTATCAACCTCTTTGGTTTAATAAGGCCTATCAACCTCTGGAGGGTTAATAAGGACTATCAACCTCTGGAGGGTTAATAAGGACTATCAACCTCTGGAGGGTTAATAAGGACTATCAACCTCTGGAGGGTTAATAAGGACTATCAACCTCTGGAGGGTTAATAAGGACTATCAACCTCTGGAGTTTTAATAAGGACTATCAACCTCTGGAGGGTTAATAAGGACTATCAACCTCTGGAGGGTTAATAAGGACTATCAACCTCTGGAGGCTCATTAGGTAATATAGCTTAATTATGTCTATGCTTAATGCACAGCTTGCCTAAACACGCAAGTGAAGTTTTACAACTTTAGAACACTCCCACGAGGAGACTCGAACCCTAGCCTGCACAGAAGCCTCACAGCAACTGGTATAACAGGTACGCCTTTAACCCACTACACCAAACTCAGACCCTTAAAAGAGATGGTAATTTTGGGGTATTTAAACCCCCCAAAGATCACCAACTCCCATACCCTAAAATTACCATCTCTTTTAAGAGTCTTGGTTTGGTGCAGTGGATTAAAAGCGTGCCTGTTATGCCAGTTGCTGTGAGGCTTCTGTGATAGCTAGGGTTCGAGTCTCCTGGTGGAAAAGTGTTCTAAAGTTGTAAAACTTCACTTACATGTTTAAGCAAGTTGTGCATTAAGCATAGACACAGTGTTTTCCCATATTAACAGGGACTCGATGAAAGAACGTGAGTGATCCTTCACTAGCTCTAGTTGCCCTTGGAAGGTGGTGATCTTTGGGGGGATTTAAATACCCCAAAATTACCGTCTCTTTTAAGGGTCTGAGTTTGCAGTGGGTTAAAGGTGTACTTGCTATGCCAGTAGCTGTGAGGCTTCTGTGCTGGATGCACAGATGAGCTCCATACGATGCAGCTCCTATTCATACCCACCAGTAGGCCCACACATGGATAATAATAGCATAAGATAGTAAATATTTACAATGAATTAGTGAGACAAATGTGTATTAATGATCCTACTCAAATCGCCCTTTAATTGATCTATTAAAAATGGATCTAAGTTATATAAACCACTGCTAATGTTCAAATTACTTTCTTTTGTAATCTGTATCAAAGCGGATTCAATTGTGTTTCTGTTATAAGTGGTTTTACAATTCGTTATTGAAGAAGCCATCTCCCAATCAATTTTGTGAGCATCTTCTGACAGATGAACAAACAAAGCATTAGACAATTGGCCAGGTCTTACAGAGTATTTATGTTGCGAAATTCTGCATTTCAAATCTTTAGATGTTTGCCCAACATAGAACTTATTACAGTCTTTACAAGGTATTTTATAAATGATACAATTATAACTATGAGGGCTGTTTCTAACTAATAGCTAACCAACAGTATTTTCGTAGCTAAACAATACATGTATATCAAAAAGTTTCAAGGCCTTGACAATATTCTCAAACCCAGAGAAATATGGTAAACATAACACATTGTTTGGGCGAATTTTTTCTCTGCATTTATTATATGCAGAGAAAATTATATTCTCATTTATTATATTCTCAAATTATATTCTCTTTATTATAATTATATTAAAATTATATTATTATATTTTATTCTATAAAATTATATTATTATTTATAATAATTATATATTATATTATATCTCTGCATATATAATATGTACGACGTGCTTTGCTACGACAAATTTCCAAAAAACTCAGTGGGTAGCAAAGCTTGAGACCAATCGAATCAATATTCTTAAACTCTTCATCTAAGAATTTTGGACTCACAACTCGAAGAGCTCTTAGATACATTGAAGACAAAAATTTATTTTTTCACATTGTATCTATGCCCTGAAAAATAATGAACATAAGATAAATTATTCATAGGTTTTCTATAGACACTAAACTTTAGTGAAAAATCTTCCCTATGAATAAGTACATCTAGGAATGGCAAACATTTATCAATTTCAGTCTCCATAATAAATTTTATAGAGGTGACTTGATCATTAAGTTTGGCTACAAATTCGTCTGTGTTTATATCTGAAGGCCATATACACAAAATATCATCAACATATCTAAACCACGGAATGATTCCAGGGGGAATTTTTGAAACAAATTTCTTTTCGAAGAATTCCATGTACAAGTTTGAAAGCAATGGCGATAAAGGATTCCCCATTGCCATTCCAAAAGTCTGTAAATAATACTCATTATTAAAGGTAAATTTACATTCTTTAATGCACAACTTAACGTGATTGACAATAATATCAGCAGAAAGAGGTAAAACATGATTCATTAGTTCATGAGCAGGATAATCAAGAATATCATCAACTGGTAACTTTGTAAACAAGGAACAAACGTCAAAACTGATTAACTTTACATCAGGAGTGAAAGGAACACTATTCAATTTGTTAACTAATTCAAGAGAATTTGTCAAATGAGAAGAGGAAATAGTTCCTAACAATGGGGACAAGATTTTGGTAAGCCATTTAGAAAGCTTGTAAGAAATGGATCCCACAGAACTGATGATAGGCCTCATGGTATTGTTAGGTTAATGCGTCTTGACAAGTCCATAGAGTAAGGAAGGTGATGAGGTAGTAAATTGATTAAGAAGATCTTTATGCTTACTTAACAACTTCCTCAAGCTGCTATTGAAGAACTTGATGATGTCCTCAAGAGGATTTTTCCCGAGTTTAGTGTATGTTGAAGAATCTAGGAGGAGATCATTCATTTTCGAAATCTATTCCTCCTTGTTTAGAATAACAATAGTACTGGATTTATCAGCCTTTGTTATATGAATGGAAGGGTCGGTTCTTAACCCCTGTAAGCTTCGTCTGAACCTTTCAGGGAAATTGTTTGTTTGAGGCGTCAACATTGAATCATAAACAATACCTTTAACCAGGTTTAGGTTTTGTGGAGAGAGAGATTTTTGTTTTTCAAGCTGTACCCCCTCCCCATCCGGCCCGTTGGCGCCGTGAGGGGGCTTAGTGGACGGCTGCCGGAGAATGATGCTCCGTGGGACAGTCCTCTGTCCTTTTGTGGTCTTGCACTCCTGCTGCTGTCTTCTCTAATTGTGCCGGATCGCTTTTCCCTTATGTTTCGTTTTTCTTCCCCCTCTTCTCCTATCTGCTTGTCGTTTCCTGCCGACCTTTTGCTTGTTTTGATTATTCCTTTGGACTTCTTCTATTTTGACGCCCAGGTGCTTGAGGAGGCATACTCTTGCACCCGTAGAACTGTAGTACCCAACGTCTCGAGCGAGGGGAAACCTTTTATTGTCAATCCCCCTTTCGTCGCTGAACCCGATCTCGACGGACTGACGGTTCTTAAGGTGCCGTTTGTGGGGCGTATACTCACGACGCACCCCTAGGGGGCCCCGGTATGATCGGCGATAGCTTCCTGTTGGGTGTCCTGCCTCTAATTGTGGCTCCATGGTGGGTATGGGGGCAGATTCGTGGATGAATTTCTTTCTCTTTGTCTATATGTCGATGAATGTTTCTGTTGTACCCTCTTAGGCTCGTGGGGTGGGCGACCAAGCCCCCGAGTCGGCCTGTATTGGAAGACCGGGCTCTGTAGCCCCCGCTGCGTTGGGCCCTGACCTTGCTCCTCCTTTGACCATCCTGACTTCTTCCCCCAGCACCCCTCCCTCCTTTGTGGTTGGGTCGAGCCTCCAGCCCCCGGTGGTGACCACTTCGTCCCCTGGTGCGGCTAAGTCTCTCGTTGTGACTACTGCGCCTTTTGACCCCTCTCTCTCTGGGGGTTCTCAACGCCGTCTGCGCCACGGCCACACTCGCTCGATTCCTTCCTGTACTGATGCGTATCAGGCCTTGTTTGGTCCCGCTTCATGGGCCAAATACTTTGATCTCCTCCCTCTTGACTCTGTGCCTCTTGACGATTTCTCCCTCCATCGGCATCTTGTTGATTCCGTGGATGCCTCTGTTACCTTCAACCCCACTCGTCTCGGTGCACAAGTCGTTGCTGCTCCTTCTCAGGATGCAGCTTCCCGCTTGGCTGCCTTATCCTGCCTTGGCGAGATCCCTGTTCGGGTCTCAAAGAACGCTCGGTTGAATGCCAGTGTTGGCACTATTCTCCTCCCGCCCCATGTTGCGACCGGTGTTCGGAATCTACAGAACTGCCACGATGATATTCGGCATATCCTTGATGCCCAAAGCCATTCTGTCCTCCAGATAGACTCGTTTACTCGTCCCTCTCGTGGTCGTCGCCGTCAGCCCCTTCGGGTTGTGAAGATTACCTTTGATGGTAGGACCCTTCCATCCTCTGTCATTCTTGCTGGTGCCAGGTGCTCTGTCAAGGAGTATATTCCTTCTCCTCGGCTATGTAACAATTGCTGGAGGTTTGGGCATGGTGCCCTCCGCTGCTCTGGGACTGTCTCTCTGTCCTTTGTGTGGGGGCGAAGGTCACTCTAAGTCGGAGTGCACTTCTCCCCAGGCTCGCTGCCTCAACTGCGGTGAGACCCACCCTACCTTCTCCCGTGCCTGTATCCATTACAAGCTTGAGGCAGCCGTCTTCAACTTGAAGCACCGAGAGCGTTTATCTTTTCCTGAGGCGAGGCGCCAGGTTTGCTGGCTCCTGCCTTATGCTCACGTCTCTTATGCTCGCGTGTTGCGCTCTTCCTCTCCTCGTCCTTCCCTCCTTCCTCGGACTCACAACCGTTTCCGGGCCTTGGCCCCTGATACGCCCACTGCCCCCTCCTCTGTTCCTTTGAGTTCTGTCCCGAAGGGTCCCCGTCCTGATCCTCTGTCTGGGGTTCCCCTTCTTTCTACCCGGTCTGTCATGTCTCCTGTGTCTTCTTCCTAGTCTCCCTCCGATCCTCCTTCCCATCCTTCTCCACCATCTATTGACTCTCCCTGCCGCCTGTCGGTGCAGGCGGATGTCCATCGCTCTCCTAACGGCCGTCGTGTGTGCTCTCGTTCAGCTTCTCCTGTTGAGACGCTGGAATCCGTTGCCCAGTACGTAGATGCTGGGACGCCGGTCTCTTTAAGTCAGAAGCGCAAGCCTGGCTCCTCTCCTTCCTCCTCCCCGGTGGATAAGAAGGCTTCGGTTTCTTCCTCGGCCCCCTACTACTGGCTCTATTGCTCCTTCCCCTCCCATTTCAGTGGTACGCCCCCCGTTCCTGCTATGGAGGTTTCTTTGGCCTCCACTTCCCTCTCGGTTGCTGCCCTTGCTGAGGTGCGCTCCCCTCTTTCTACTCTCCCTCTTCCTGCTGCTGTCCTTGACTGCTCCTCTCCGTTGTCTCCTCTTCTTCCTCCTCCTCCTCCTCTGGACCCCGCCCGCCCACAACTGGTCTGTTCTCGCGCTTCCTTCCCTCCGTCTTTGCTCAGTTTACCTATGCCCCCTAACCCTGACTTTGCTGACCCTGATCCCGACCCTGATATTCTTTAACGTGCTCTGTTGCTCTTTCGCCTTTGTTTCTTCCTTGTTCTCTGTTGTTGTCCTTTCTCTTCTCGTCGATGTCTATTTTTCAATGGAACGTTCGAGGTTATTACGCCAGTTTCCTCGAACTCCAACTTCTGATTTCACGGTTTTCGCCCCTTTGTGTCCGTCTCCAGGAGCCGATGCTTGGTGCTCGTCCTGGTCACTTTCCTGGCTATTCCTTTCTCTCCCCCCCCCCAGCTGTTGCTGGGGCTCCTAATTCTTCTGCTTTCTTGATTCGCTCAGATGTTCCCTTTGTTCCCGTACTTTTTCCTTCGCCTCTCCATTGTTTTGCTGCTCGTATCTTTGTGGGGGAAATGGTACACAGTTTGTTTCATTTATCTCCCTCCAAGTGTCCCGCTTTCTTTTCCTCATCTGAAACACCTACTGGACTTCTTGCCGGAGCCTGTGCTCCTGCTGGGTGATTTCAATTGTCATCATTCTCTTTGGGGTGATGTTCTGACGAGTACCCGAGGTCGCCTTCTTGAGCCGTTTATCCTCTCTTCTTCCCTGTCTCTTCTGAATTCTGATGAGCCCACTCATTTGGACTCTCGAACTCGCACCCTTCTCTGTCTTGATCTTTCTCCTTGCTCTTCTTCTCTTTACTTAGATTTCACGTGGCAGGTTCTTGATGACCTCCATGGCAATGATCATTTCCCCATCCTTGTTTCCTTTTTCTCTTTTCGCCCTTCCCTCTCCTTCCCTAGGTGGCAGTTTGCTAAAGCGGACTGGAACCTATTTACCCTCAGTGCTGCTCTCTCTGACCTCTCCCTTCTGCCTCTCCCTCGTGCTCTCCTCGTTTTTCATGACACTGTCTTCGACGCTGCCCTCCGCTCTATTCCTCGCTCTTCCTCTCAGGGTCCACGGAAGTGCGATCCCTGGTGGAATGCAGACTGTGCTCGGGCTGTCCACTGTAAGCGTGCAGCCTGGAAGAGGCACCGCCGTCAGCAGACAGCCGATTCTTTTCTTTTCTTTCGGAAAGCGAGTGCGGTGGCCCGTAGGGCCATCCGTACGGCTAAACGTGAATGTTGGGCATCTTATGTCTCCACCATCACGTCCGAAACTCCTCTGCCGCAGATCTGGAAGCGTATCCGCAAGATAGCGGGTAAGTTCGTTCCCGATGTTTCACCGGTCCTTCACCTCCGTGGTACTCTTGTGGCGAACCCGTTGCAGGTCGCTACCGAACTGGGTTCCCACTTTTATTCTGTTAGCTCTGGTCTTCATCTTCCCCAATCTTTCCTTCTTCGTAAACCTGTCCTTGAGTCTCGTCCTTTAGATTTCTGCACTCGTCTTCGACTCCCCTATAACGATCCCTTCTCTCTCTCTGAACTTCGTTCTGCTCTGGCCCTCTGCGGTTCTACGGCAGCGGGCTCCGATGGTATTCATTATGAGATGCTTCGCCATCTCCCTCCGTTCACGTCTCAGTATTTATTGAGTCTGTATAATCGGATCTGGGAGTCGTCGTCAGTCCCTGAGGACTGGCTCGATGCCGTTGTCCTCCCTGTTCGCAAACCAGGGTCTCTGGGAACTTCCCCTAAGGACTTTCGCCCTATTACCCTCAAAAGTTGTGTCTGCAAACTCTTTGAACGTATGGTTAACGTTCGCCTGATGTGGTTCCTGGAACACCATCACCTCCTCTCCCCTTCTCAATTTGGTTTCCGCAAGTGCCGCAGCACGACAGATGTCCTGGTGAACTTGGAGGTCTATATTCGTACTGCTTTTGCTGCGAAGACCTCCGTTGTTGCCATCCTTTTTGACCTGGAAAAGGCTTACGACACCACTTGGCGATATCATATTCTATCCCAGCTTCATTCTTTTGGCCTTCGTGGTCATCTCCCTCTCTTTCTTCGCAGCTTCCTCTCTCGTCGTTCCTTTCGGGTGAGGCTTGGTACCGCTCTTTCTGCCTCTTTTCAGCAATACGAAGGTGTGCCCCAGGGTAGTGTTCTGAGCACTACTCTTTTTCTGGTTGCCCTCAATGGTCTTCTTTTCTCTCTTCCTTCAGGCATCTTCTCCACTCTCTATGTCGATGATCTTACCCTTTGCTGTCAGGGTGATGATTCGCCTCTCCTTCAACGCCGGATTCAACTTGCAATTGATACCGTGTCGTCTTGGGCCACCGAGCATGGCTTCAAGTTCTCTACTACTAAGACTTGTGCCATGACTTTTACTCGGAAACAGGTTGTTCTTCATCCCTCTTTGTCACTTTATGGTCATCCCCTTGAGTACAAAGATTCTGCGAAGCTTTTGGGGTTATTCCTTGACACTCGTTTGTCTTGGTCTCCCCATATCTCTTACCTCCGTGCTGAGTGCTCTAAGACCCTTATCCTCCTTTGGGTGTTGTCCCATACTTCTTGGGGGGCGGATAGGCGTACTCTCCTTGCTTTACATTCCTCTCTCGTCTTGTCTAAGCTCGATTATGGTTGCCCTGCTTACTCGTCTGCTTCTCCTTCTACTCTTCGCCGTCTTGATGCTTTGCACCATACTGGGTTGCGCCTCAGTTCTGGTGCCTTTCGTTCGACTCCCGTCCTTAGCTTGTATGTTGACACTGGCTTCCTGTCTCTCCAGGACCGCCGTGATCGCTACTGTCTTTGCTATCTTGCGCGATCCTTACAACATCCTTCCTTTCGCCTATGTCATGTTTTAGCTTTTACCCCTCCTGCGGTTCCTGTTCCTCTTCACTACTTCCCTCTTTATGTCCGGTTATCTCGCTTACAGGATTCTATTTCCGTTCGTATTTCTAATGTTTCTCCTCATGTTGTTCCTTCTGTGCCCATGTGGAGAGTCCCCCTTCCGCAGTTTTGTACTTCCTTGACCCGCATCACTAAAGCATCACTAAACCCCTCCTACGGTTCTCAAACACCTTTTCCTTGAGCACTTTTCTTCTCACTCCTGCTTCGTTTCTGTCTTCACCAATGGGTCTAAGTCTGCGGACGGTGTTGGCTACTCTGTTGTTTTTCCTGATCGCACTTACATGTGTCACTTACCTCCGGAGACTAGCATCTTCACAGCGGAGCTTTGTGCTATTCTCTATCCTCGTCGTCTTCTGCTTTCTCGTTGTCAGTCTTCCTTTGTTGTTGTTGTTGACTCTCGTAATGCCCTCGTGGCTCTCGGGGCTTTTAATCCGGTTCATCCAGTGGTTGTCGAGATCCAGTATTGGCTGTTTCTAGTTCACAGTAAATTTAAGTCGGTTGAGTTTTGTTGGGTTCCCAGCCATATTGGTGTGTCTTTAAATGAGCGTGCGGATGCTGCCGCCAAGGAAGCTGTCCGCTCTTGTCCCATCTCTCGTAAAGGTATTCCGTATTACGACTTTTACCCGGTTATCCATTCCTCCATCCTTACCCGTTGTCAGGCTTCTTGGTCGTCTCTGTTACTGGTAACAAACTACGTACTCTTAAATGTTGTGTTTCCTCGTAGCCGTCCCCCTCCCACCGTAACCGGCGATGGGAAATGGCTCTGGCGAGGTTGTGTATTGGCCATACTCGCTTAACCCATGGTTACTTGATGGAGCGCCGCCCTGCTCCTTATTGTCCTAATTGCGTTGTCCCTCTTACGTTCGTGCATGTCCTTCTTGAATGTCCTGACTTCCAGGACGAGCGTGTGTCCTGCTTTCCAACCGCCCCTCGCGGTCACCTGTCCATCAATAGAAATCTTGGTGACTCGGATACTTTTGATATCGTTCATCTTATGCGTTTTTGTTCTCGTATTGGCATCCTTGGTGACATTTAGAGCCCTCTGATTATTCCGCACTTTGAAGGTGCTACATAGCCTTCCCGGTTTGGTGCCTTCTTTTGATAATTGCTTACTTACTTTTCAAGCTGTAACAATGAACTAGCAATCTTAACTGCAGAAGGTTGATTTCAAATGCCAAATGACATACCATAACCCAAAGCAGTAACCACATTTTCACATTTCGTCTTGGGTGACAAATTCAACACGTTATTTGGATTGGATTTCTTTGTCCAATCACTGTTTTTAATCAGGCTTTCTAACTTGCGCTTTAGAATTTTCTGTAACTTCTTGATTAATTTTTCTGCGTAAGTCACTATATATTTCATCCATCAGAAGATTTTTCCAGTCCAAAGGTATTGCGTGATGAAAGTTTCTTTTTGCTGTATCCAGGCTTTTGAAAACAAAACGTTCACTTGATCTTGTAACTTCAATCTGTTTTTTCAAAATGGTAGCACAGAAATCACTGAACGGTTCATCACCTAATTTGAGGAGACGGGCAGGTAGCAGAGACAAGTTAGCAAGTACAACTTGCTCACCAAGACATTATTTCAGGAATTTGAGGCGGGTGCGAGTGCAGTGTGCTTTCACTAGTAGTGTTATATTTTCCAAAAAATATATTTATACCCAATTATATATTAATATATTAAGACAAAGAGCAACATGCATGAACAATAGTGTTCACCCAAAACCTATAGAAAATGGCAAATATATAGCAAATCTTTAATTTAATAAAAGATTAATAAAATTCGTATCAAAACAAGCCCATTTCTTATAAAAACTTAAAATGAAAAATATAAATTGATCTGAGTATCTTCACAAGTTTAAATACAATTAAAGCCATATTAAATAATTATATAATTACCTTTAGCATGATGGTTAACGAAATAAATAGCATATATATATTTGTTAATTTAACAAAGATAAATAGTATTGAACAAAGTCTACAGTTAAAGTACTCTATATTTTTAGACGCTTAAATGTGCGTTTATTGTGCACTTTTGTGCGCCGGGAAGTTAACTGAATACTATCTGGAAGATTTGCCGTTTGGGCGACCACGCGGCGACACTAAAATATTTATAATCTTTTCGGTCTGCTCACCTTAATATTCCATGTATGTATTTAAATTTGGTATCAATTTGTTCGCAAGAAAATGCTCTAGAGAAATATATATGTAAAATTTCACCAAACCGACATGAGACCGGCACCAAATAAAAAACTATGGCAATCATTAGCCGTGAACCTCAAACCGCGCTGAAATGTTTATGATCTTTTCATGTTTGTCAATCCCAGAATTGTGCTACGTCGTTAATTTTGGTATCACTGTGACCGCAATAAAATTCCCTACACGGACATATGCATATAAATGTAGAATCATGATCGCGGCCCACCCGCAAGAGTGTGGGAAGTGGCTGAAGTGTTACCTCTTATGGCACACCCGAGGGCAGATGGGCGAAACACCTTTTGAAAAGTGTATATTCTTTTCACTCTCCTGACATTAATTTTCGATGTACGTACTTAAATTTTGTACCAATATATTCGCAATAGAATTTTCTAGAAGAACATATGTATAAAATGTCACACAAGGATGCGTTTGACCGGCACCAAATAAAGAAACTTCGTCGATTACAATCGTCGGGTCAACATTTTACAATAGTTTTACCACAAAGATACAAGCGAACTCCGTTCTCCCAAATAGGCTATGTGACTATTACAGAAAACGGAAATTTAATGGCAAACATGCTTAAATTATCCCCAAGTCGATCAAATAAGAATTGGATTTTATAGATTCAGATTCAGATTCAGATTCAGATGTTTATTCAGGTAAGGTATATACATACAAGTGATGTTACATTAATGGATTGATATATAGATAGAGCTAGTACATACAATGCCTAAACCCACTATTACGCAATGCGTTTCAGGCAAGAAAAACATTAATATCTAGAACTTAATACTAATTGAGCATAAAGAATAAAAGGTGTTGAGAACAAATACAAATAAAGATAAAAAAAAGGGGGAACATGACTGAAAAAGCAGCACAAATACAATAGGTTGACAAACAGTGTTGATTAAAAAAAAAAAAAAAAAAAAAAATAACAGACATGGGTTGACAATAGAGGAGTGAGGTAGATTACAGGGAATTTATTAGGTAGTGTTTAGTTTTTATCTTAAACTGGTTGAGAGAGGTACAGTCTTTAACATGGTTGGGAAGGTCATTCCACATTCTGGGCCCCTTGATTTGCAGAGCATTTCTAGTTTGATTAAGACGTACTCTAGGAATATCAAAACTGTATTTATTTCTGGTGTGGTGCTCATGGGTTCTGTTACAACCTTCTATGAAGCTTTTAAGATCAGGATTGGCATTATAGTTTAGCGTTTTATATATGTATAATACACATGAGAGAATGTGCAGTGACTTAATATCTAACATATTAAGAGATTTGAGTAGGGGTACCGAGTGATGAAATATAGAATGGTATAGAAATATTTTTTTCAATGCACCTCTTGAGGTGCATTCAAGGAAAAAATATGTGTCCTGCTCAAGTGACATATGGGTGCTAAAGTGTGTGCAATCTAAAGGCGCTCATTTTAAAACCACTACCAGATTGATCTGATAAAATTTAAGTTTTTAATAAATATTTTAATGAGTGACTCAGCGCAGCGTCGTCGGAGAGGAATCGGGAGAAAAATGAGCGACGAGAGGTTCAGTGGTTAACGCGTCAGAGTGTTATCACTTTAATGTGTGCGGTCCCCGTGAAAAAAAATAGCGTATTGTGCACACGGCGTTTTGGGCTATTGAGCGTAAACACCAAACAGTGTGTAATCTTTTCACTCTCATAAAAACGAATTGCAGGTCATTCTAAACAAAACTGACATTATTGCTGCCTACAGAGTAGGCAAAAAGAATCCATCAGGTCAAAACCAGCGGAAAATTCGCCTGAAGCCGACTTCCCAGTCCATGAAATCCCATCTTATCCGGACAGCTGCATCCCAACGGAAGGGATTATACATCAACGAGTGCTTGACTAGGAACAGACAGCAACACCTCTACCGCCTGCGTCAAATCCGTCATCAAAACCCAGATGCCGTTCATCAGTGCTTCGTTAGAGATGGATTGATAAAGGTGAGAAAGACCGCAGAGGGCAAAATGTTTACAATTGCTAATGAAGAGAACCTCAACACTTTCCTCTCCCAATGTGGTTTGTCTCACCTTATTATCACTCCCAATGAATTAACTTAATTAACCCCCTTGTCAACTAGTGGGGCTAGGTATCCTAAGTCTCCTTGTTTCATTTTTTGACTTAATTTTTAACTTACTCTTCACTAGTCATTTACTGAACTTAATTAATTGAGTGCATTAATATTTCTTCAGGTCTTATTAATTATACAGTCATAACTGAACTATTTATAGTTAATAATCATTAGCTTAAATTTGCCTATGTTTATTATTCAACTTTTTTTTTTCATTTCATTTATTACCTAGGTTGCCTAGCCTCGCCATACTCCCTTGCTCCATTGTACCCCTGTAAGCCCCTTGTAAGCTACCTCATTTTTTTCTTTTGTTGTTCATTTTGTGTTTGTTTTGTATAGTATTGTTTATATATTTTTTCCCCCTTTTATAGCTTAATTAACTTTGTAATTTGCCTTTCTTGCCTTGTTTTCCTGCAATCAGCTTTTTTATGCAGACAAGTATAGACCCAGAACTAAGTCTCTTATCCACTATCTATGACAATCATCACTTTAATGATCTAAATTGCAGATATTTTGCAGCACATGATGTAAACAATGTATTAACTCATAATCACAATATCTCTGTAATCAATTTGAACGTTAGATCCCTAGGTAAACACTTCGATGATGTTAGTACCTTGATTGAAACAATTGACAACAAATTATCTTTTATTATACTTACTGAAACATGGTTGAAAGAGGATACTACTCAGCTCTTTAACATGCCTAACTACTCAGCAATTCACAACTGTCGTCAACTTCAGAGAGGTGGTGGCCTGCTCTTTACTACCACCAAGAACTAACATGCTTAAAAGAAATTAGAACTAGAGACTGCTGTGGGGAGTATATCTTCGCCAGCTTCAGAGTCAAGGGTGCCGAGTCTGTCCTGTCTGTGAATGCAGTCTATAGAATTCCTAACACTGATGTGTCTGAATTCAACTCAAACCTTAGAAATCTAATACTCGATAACAGACTGAACAAAAACCATCTAATTATCGCAGGGGACTTTATATTGACCTCTGTGAGCCTGAACACCCTACTGCTGTTAGCTTCCTCAACTGTATGAATTCCTGCTTCCTCATACCCTTAATCACTAGACCTACTAGAATCGCTGATAGTACTGCCACGACTCTAGATCACATCTGGACAAACATAACCTCTCCGCTTACTTCAGGTATAATCACCGATAGCACTACAGACCATTACCCCACATTTCTCTTAACTAACATTAGCAAACCACCTCTAGAGTCAAGGGAGTTAAGTTTTAGGCTGCACAAGGAAACTGCTATAGACAATTTCATAACTGCTGCTGATAATGTCAACTGGGAGTCCGAGTTAGGTAACATAGGGGACATCAACCTAGTAGTGCAATCTTTTCTTCAAAAAACTCTTAGCCTTTATAACACCCACTGTCCTATGCTTACAAAACAAGTCACAACCAAAAGGCTTAACAATCCCTGGCTTACAAAGGGAATACTTAAATCCATTAATCAAAAAACATGACCTTGAGAAGAAGTATAGGTTAGGAATTGTCTCCAAAGAATTCTCAAAGAATTACTCGTTATTGCTATCTAAGATAATTAGACGAGCCAAAACTAAATACTACGAAGATAAATTTACCCAAATAAAGAGCAACATTAAAAAAACTTTGAGCACAATTTCACAAATATTGGGATCAAAGAAGACTTTAAACAACAAACCAACACTCCTGTCCAATAACGATGGTCAGCTTTCAGCCTCAGATTCTGCTATTGAGTTCAAAAGGTTCTTCTCTTCCATTGGGTCATCCCTTGCAAATAATATTCCATCTTCCAGTACTGACGTTAAGGACTATCTTACAGGTAACTATCCACAGTCTCTGTACCTAAAGCCTATTAATTCCACTGACGTCAATGAGATAATCATTTCCCTTAAAACCAAGTCTAGTGCCCTTGAGGAGATACCAACTTTAATTTACAAAAAAGCCTCCAGATCTTTAGCCCCTGCTATTGCATTGCTCTTCAACAAGTCACTTGAACTCCAAACCTTTCCAGATATTCTAAAAAAAGCGAGAGTAACGCCTGTCCACAAATGTGGTGATCCCACAGATGTTAACAACTACAGACCTATATCAATCCTGCCAAACTTGTCAACAAATTTTGAAAAACTAATCTACAAGCAGCTTTACTCTTATCTAGCCAAACACAATATACTTAGCCCTTGCCAATATGGCTTCAGGCCCTAAAAAAGCATTAACGACGCACTTATTAGTATGCTTAACTCGATTCATACAGCTATTGATAAAAATGAGTTCCCTGTTGGGTTATTTGTGGACCTGCATAAGGCTTTTGACACTGTCAACCACCAAGACCCTCTTCTTAAATTCCATCATTATGGAGTCAGAGGGCACTCCCTGCAATACCTCAAATCCTACCTTACTGACAGGCTCCAGTATGTTTCTGTGAATAATTCAATTTCTCCCACCCTACCCATCAACATTGGTGTTCCTCAGGGCAGCATACTTGGCCCTCTCCTCTTTCTCATCTACATTAATGACCTTCCAAATGCCTCCCAACACCTCAAACCAATTCTATTTGCTGACGACACAACCTTCATTTACTCCAGTCCTGACCCCCTTGCTCTAAATGCCACAGTAAATACTGAGCTAAATAAAGTCCATCTTTGGCTAACTGCCAACAAACTCACCCTTAACATTGACAAAACTTTCTATATTCAGTTTGGCAATAAATTCTCTAGTCAAATAAATCTCAAAATAAGCAATACCCAAATTTGTAACAAATTAGATGGCAAATTCCTTGGCATTCTCATTGACCACAAGCTGAATTTCCAGGGACACATTCTAAATATATCAAAAAAAGATTAAAAAACTGTTGGCATTCTTTCTAAGATCAGATATTATGTACCCCGCCCTGCCCTGGTGACTCTCTATTACTCCCTCATCTATCCATATCTCAACTATGGTATTTGTGCTTGGGGTTCTACTACCCAAAATCATTTACGTCCTCTAATTACTCAACACAAAGCTGCTATTAGAACAATATCCAACTCTGGCCCCAGACATCACTCGGTACCCCTACTCAAATTTCTGAATATGTAAGACATTAAGTCCCTGCACATTCCCTCATGTGTATTATACATATATAAAACGCTAAACTGTAATGCCAATCCTGACCTCAAAAGCTTCATAGAAGGTTGTAACAGAACCCATGAGCACCACACCAGAAATAAATACAGTTTTGATATTCCTAGAGTATGACTTAATCAAACTAGAAATGCTCTACAAATCAAGGGACCTAGATTGTGGAATGACCTTCCCAACCATGTTAAAGACAGTACCTCTCTCAACCAGTTTAAGATAAAAACGAAGCTATACCTAATAAATTCCCTGTAACCTACCTTACCCCTCTATTGTCAACCAATGTCTGTTTTTCTAAAGAGCACTGTTTGTCGACAGAATTGTATTTGTGCTGCTTTTTCAGCTATGTTTTCATTCCATGTTTTCATTTTATTCTCTATGCTCAATTAGTATTAAGCTTTAGTCATTTAAGTTTTTCATGCCCGAAACGCTTTGCGTAATAGTGGCTTTAGGCATTGTATGTACTAGCCCTATCTATAAATCCATCATTCTTTGTAAAATCTCTTGCATGTAAAATCTCTTGCAAAATCTCCTCTGCTCCATTGAGCAAAGGAGCAGAGTCCTCTCAACCCTCTCCTATGAACATGCTAGCATCCCAGTATAATCAACTCAAGCGAGCTTCCGGTCCCTCACCGGAATTCACTAACTGGACCGAGAATCTGTGGTTCAAAAAGTTGTGCCTAGTCCTCGAGTCACAAAATTCTATCATCTTGAGTCTTCTCAACGAGAATCTAGCGAACCGCGCTAATCTCCAACAACAACAACAAGAAATAACCCTCCTCCGCGAGGATATTAGAAACTACAAGGCTAGCCAAGACCAACTACAGCATGATTTGAATGATCTCCATGAGGAAAACAACCTTCGGAAAACTGATGAAGCCTTAAAAAAGCAGGAGGAAGCTCTCAGCAAAATGACTGCATGTATCAGTACATTTTCAGCTCAACGTTCCGTCTCCCAGGAGGAACAAGACCAGCAAAAGCTGCTAGACTCTGTTATCGTGTCGTCCCAAGATATACCTGTGGAACATGAAGGTGAAAATTGTTTCGAAATAGCTCAGGATCTCTTAAAAAACAAACTGCAGCTCAATCTAAACAAAACTGACGTTATTGCTGCCTACAGAGTAGGCAAAAAGAATCCATCAGGTCTAAATCAACGGAATATTCGCCTGAAGCTGTCTTCCCAGTTCACGAAATCCAATCTAGTCCGGACAGCTGCATCCCTACGGAAGGGATTATACATCAACGAGTGCTTGACTAGGAACAGACAGCAAATCCTCTACCGCCTGCGTCAAATCCGGCAACAAAACCCAGATGCTATTCATCAGTGCTTCGTTAGAGATGGTCTGATAAAGGTGAGAAAAACCGCAGAGGGCAAAATGTTTACTATTACTAGAGAAGAAAACCTCAACACTTTCCTCTCCCAATGTGGTTTGTCTCACCTTATCACTCCCAATGAATTAACTTAATTAACCCCCTGTCAACTAGTGGGGCTAGGTATCCTAAGTCTCCTTGGTTCATTTTCTGACTTAATTTTTAACTTACTCTTACCTAGTCATTTACCGAAATTATTTAATTGAGTTATTAAGTAGTTCTTCAGGTCTTTTTAATTATACAGTCATTACTGAACTATCTATAGTTATTAATCATTAGCTTAAATTTGCCTATGTTTATTATTCAACATTTCTTTGATTTCATTTATTACCTAGGTTGCCTAGCCTTGCCATGCTCCCTTACTCCATTGTACCCCTGGCTTTGCCTGCATCTCAAATTGCAAATTGTTACTTACAGTGTACCTGTGAGTACTCGTAAGCAATCTACCTCATTTTTGCTCAATTTGTTTTTTTTGTATTGCTTAGTCTTGCTTATATTTTTTGTTTTGTATTTCCATATCTTGTGTTTTGTATAGTCCATGTTTACATGTTTTTTCTTTAATCTCATTAATTGCCTAGGTTGCCTAGCCTAGCCATACTCCCTTACCCCTTTGTACCCCTGTAAGCCCCTTTTGTGTTTGTTTTGTACAGTATTGTGTATATATTTTTCCCTATTTTATAGCTTTTTTCTACTTATTTCTGATTCTACAATCAGCTTTTTTTATGCAGTCAAGTATAGACCCTGAACTTAACCTCTTATCCACTATCTATGACAATAATCACTTTAATGATCTAAATTGCAGATATTTTGCAGCACATGATGTAAACAATGTATTAACTCATAATCACAATATCTCTGTAATCAATTTGAACGTTAGATCCCTAGGTAAACACTTCGATGATGTTAGTGCCTTGATTGAAACTATTGGCAACAAATTCTCTTTTATTATACTTACTGAAACATGGTTGAAAGAGGATACTACTCAACTCTTTAACATGCCTAACTACTCAGCAATTCACAACTGTCGTCAACTTCAGAGAGGTGGTGGCACTGCTCTTTACTACCACCAAGAACTAACATGCTTAAAAGAAATTAGAACTAGAGACTGCTATGGGGAGTATATCTTCGCCAGCTTCAGAGTCAAGGGTGCCGAGTCTGTCCTGTCTGTGGGTGCAGTCTATAGAATTCCCAACACTGATGTGTCTGGATTCAACTCAAACCTTAGAAATCTAATACTTGATAACAGACTGAACAAAAACCACCTAATTATCGCAGGGGACTTTAATATTGACCTCTGCGTGCCAGAACACCCTACTGCTGTTAGCTTCCTCAACTGTATGAATTCCTGCCTCCTCATACCCTTAATCACTAGACCTACTAGAATCACTGATAGCACTGCCACGACTCTAGATCACATCTGGACCAACATAACCTCTCCGCTTACTTCAGGTATAATCACCGATAGCACTACAGACCACTACCCCACATTTCTCTTAACTAACATTAGCAAACCACCTCTAGAAACAAGGGAGTTAAGCTTTAGGCTGCACAATGAAACTGCTATAAACAATTTTATAACTGCTGCTGATAATGTCAACTGGGAGTCCGAGTTAGGTAACATAGGGGACATCAACCTAGCAGTGCAATCTTTTCTACAAACAACTCTTAGCCTTTATAACACCCACTGTCCTAGGCTTACAAAACAAGTCACAAGCAAAAGGCTTAACAATCCTTGGCTTACAAAGGGAATACTGAAATCCATTAACAAAAAACACGACCTTGAGAAGAAGTATAGGTTAGGAATTGTCTCCAAAGAATTCTCAAAGAATTACTCATTATTGCTATCTAAGATAATTAGACGAGCCAAAACTAATTACTACGAAGATAAATTTACTCAAATAAAGAGCAACATTAAACAAACTTGGAGCACAATTTCACAAATATTGGGATCAAAGAAATCTTTAAATAACAAACCGACTCTCCTGTCTAATAACGAAGGTCAGCTTTCAGCCTCTGATTCTGCTATTGAGTTTAATAGGTTCTTCTCTTCCATTGGTTCATCCCTTGCAAATGATATTCCATCTTCCAGTACTGACATTAAGGACTATCTTACAGGTAACTATCCACAGTCTCTGTACCTAAAGCCTATTAACTCCACTGACGTCAATGAGATAATCCTTTCCCTTAAAACCAAGTCTGGTGCCCTTGAGGAGATACCAACTTTAATTTACAAAAAAGCCTCCAGATCTTTAGCCCCTGCTATTGCTTTGCTCTTCAACAAGTCACTTGAACTCCAAACCTTTCCAGATATTCTAAAAAAAGCGAGAGTAACGCCTGTCCACAAATGTGGTGACCCCACAGATGTTAACAACTACAGACCTATATCAATCCTGCCAAACTTGTCAAAAATTTTTGAAAAACTTATATACAAGCAGCTTTACTCATATCTAGCCAAACTCAATATACTTAGCCCTTGCCAATATGGCTTCAGACCCAAAAAAAGCACTAACGATGCACTTATTAGTATGCTTAACTCGATTCATACAGCTCTTGATAAAAAGGAGTTCCCTGTTGGGTTATTTGTGGACCTGCGTAAAGCTTTTGATACTGTCAACCACCATAACCTTCTTCTTAAATTACATCATTATGGAGTCAGAGGACACTCCCTACAATACCTCGAGTCCTACCTTACTGACAGGCTCCAATATGTTTCTGTGAATAATACAATTTCTCCCACCCTACCCATCAACATTGGTGTTCCTCAGGGCAGCATACTTGGCCCTCTCCTCTTTCTCATCTACATTAATGACCTTCCAAATGCCTCCCAACACCTCAAACCAATTCTATTTGCTGACGACACAACCTTCATTTACTCCAGTCCTGACCCTCTTGCTCTAAATGCCACAGTAAATACTGAGCTAAATAAAGTCCATCTTTGGCTAACTGCCAACAAACTCACCCTTAACATTGACAAAACCTTCTATATTCTGTTTGGCAATAAATCCTCTAGTCTTATAAATCTCAAAATAAACAATACCCAAATTTGTAACAAATTAGATGGCAAATTCCTTGGCATTCTCATTGACCACAAGCTGAATTTCCAGGGACACATTCTAAATATATCTAAAAAAGTTTCAAAAACTGTGGGCATTCTTTCTAAGATCAGATATTATGTACCACGCCCTGCCCTGGTGACTCTCTATTACTCCCTTATCTATCCTTATCTCAACTATGGTATTTGTGCTTGGGGTTCTACTACCCAAAATCACTTACGTCCTCTAATTACCCAACACAAAGCCGCTATTAGAACAATATCCAACTCTGGCCCCAGACATCACTCGGTACCCCTACTCAAATCTCTTAATATGTTAGATATTAAGTCACTGCACATTCTCTCATGTGTATTATACATATATAAAACGCTAAACTATAATGCCAATCCTGATCTTAAAAGCTTCATAGTAGGTTGTAACAGAACCCATGAGCACCACACCAGAAATAAATACAGTTTTGATATTCCTAGAGTACGTCTTAATCAAACTAGAAATGCTCTGCAAATCAAGGGGCCCAGAATGTGGAATGACCTTCCCAACCATGTTAAAGACTGTACCTCTCTCAACCAGTTTAAGATAAAAACTAAACACTACCTAATAAATTCCCTGTAATCTACCTCACTCCTCTATTGTCAACCCATGTCTGTTATTTTTTTTTTTTTTTTTTTTTTTTTTTTTTTTTTTTTTTAATCAACACTGTTTGTCAACCTATTGTATTTGTGCTGCTTTTTCAGTCATGTTTCCCCCTTTTTTTTTTTTTTTTTTTTTTATCTTTATTTGTATTTGTTCTCAACATCTTTTATTCTTTATGCTCAATTAGTATTAAGTTCTAGATATTAATGTTTTTTTGCCCGAAACGCATTGCGTAATAGTGGCTTTAGGCATTGTATGTACTAGCTCTATCTATATATCAATCCATTAATGTAACATCACTTGTTATGTATATACCTTACCTGAATAAACATCTGAATCTGAATCTGAATCTAGATCACTCGCCGTCTCGCCGTACGCCCAAACAGCAACAAAATGTTCATACTCTTTTGTTTGTTGTCAGCTCCACTTTAGTCCTACAGCGTTAAATTTTATATCGCTGAACTCGCAATAAAATTTTCTACACAGACATATGCATATAAATGTAGAATCATGACCGCGGCCCACACAAGAGTGTGTGAAGTGGGCGATTACCCGCGTTGTGTCATCAACTCAATAGTCTCTCCTCTAAGTTACAATACAATGCCGTTTTCTCAATTAGGCCATGTGCCTATTAGAGAAAACAAAAGTTTAATGGTTAACTATTTCATACTAACCCCAATCGATCGAATAAGAATTGGATTTTATATTTTTTTTTAGATCGGCCGGCTATTTACGACGCGGGGGCAGAACCCGCACAAGCAAACCCGCCGTGTATGTACGACGCGGTTCCCTTAATTAAGCAAAATTAAGCTGATCAATACTCGGACAACATCTAAGTAAATGAATCAGTACTAACTTTATTTATTTATTTATTTATTTATTTATATATATATACAAGAAGGTACATTGGGTTTGTGAGAATACATTGGATAGTACAGTATTTACATTCTTGTAAAGCCACTAGTACGCGCAGCGTTTCGGGCAGGTCCTTAATCTAGCAGATAATTTTAAGTAGGTAATTTCAATCAGAATTGATTTATGATAAAGATACATTACAAGAGAAAAATGAGATGAGAGAGATAAGTAAGTATATTAAAGCACATTGTTATATTAAATTACATTAACTAATTACATAGTAACTAGCATAGGCCTCCTCACATAGGCCTGGCCTCTCTCTGTCTGCTGCCACGTGCTCACACACCGATGTAACATTACTGCTAAACAAGACTACACTGTATATACCCTTACAGGTGATAAGTATATGTAAAACAGCTAGACAATCAATTGAGTTACAACGCTAAGACTAACACAAGACAATTTATCTAATCCATTTCAATCAAAACAACAAGTTTCACACAATTATGTTAATTAGCAACGCTAATTACGTTAAATTCTGTCTCCTGGACAGTCAAAGAGAAGCAAGGTAATTTACGTGAATTACAATTTTTCAACACAGACAGTCAAGTAACCAAACAAGGCTTATCGAAGTAAGTTAATCAAACACCGGGTAATTAGCAATCAGTGAGTAACTGCACTAATTACTGTCAAACTGATAGTTAATTAACTCACGAAGAATTACGTTAACACTGACCTGATCACTTAGATCGCTTGACGAACACGGAGTAGTCAACACGTTGCTAATTACCTTACCTTGAGGTTACCTTGAGATGATTTCGGGGCTTTTTTAGTGTCCCCGCGGCCCGGTCCTCGACCAGGCCTCCACCCCCAGGAAGCAGCCCGTGACAGCTGACTAACACCGAGGTACCTATTTTACTGCTAGGTAACAGGGGCATAGGGTGAAAGAAACTCTGCCCATTATTTCTCGCCGGCGCCCGGGATCGACCCCGGGACCACAGGATCAGAAGTCCAGCGTGCTGTCCGCTCGGCCGACCGGCTCCGTACACTTTACTAATGACGGTAATTAGAACACGTCAATTTATAAACACAAATTTACACGACACTGGGTCACGAAGACCAACTGACACAGTAGCAAATAATCAGTGCTTAACCACAGCACTAACAACACAACACTGTCGCTAATGAATGACAAATCAATAACACACAGATAATTAATTGGGAAATCCCTCATTCACTTTACAATCTGGTTGTCTCGTGGAACGATAAAGAAAGAAGACAGACAGGGAATGGTTAATAATCAGTGATGCTGTATATTACCAAACCACAAATCAATACACACATTTAGATATAAAATAATATACTAAATGTGGTAACTATGTATAATAATACACACACTGAGGCCAAGCTACGGTGATCACTCAGATACACGGTACTTGCTTCCACTGTTTATGCGCTTCCTCGACCTGTGTAATCTCTCACGTTTCGGGCTAATGAGGAATGACAGGCCGTACGGCTGACTGAATTCAACACAAGGAATAATGCACTCCAGATAATGATACAGGAAATATTTAATGAGTACTCACTTTGCTGACCGGTTTACATTCATTCAAATTCTCTCTCTCTCACTGTATAGACCCAGCTGTTGACTAACGACCAGGCACCACTCACCGACCACACGTGGTAGCTCCCTTGGCAGAGGAGACATGTGTGGGTGTAGAGTATCGTGGCTCACGGAGACATGTGTGGGTGTAGAGTATCGTGGCTCACGGAGACATGTGTGGGTGTAGAGTATCGTGGCTCACGGAGACATGTGTGGGTGTAGAGTATCGTGGCTCACGGAGACATGTGTGGGTGTAGAGTATCGTGGCTCACGGAGACACGTGTGGGTGTAGAGTATCGTGGCTCACGGAGACGCGTGTGGGTGTAGAGTATCGTGGCTCACGGAGACACGTGTGGGTGTAGAGTATCGTGGCTCACGGAGACGCGTGTGGGCGTAGAGTATCGTGGCTCACGGAGACACATGTGGGTGTAGAGTATCGTGGCTCACGGAGACATGTGTGGGTGTAGAGTATCGTGGCTCACGGAGACGCGTGTGGGTGTAGAGTATCGTGGCTCACGGAGACGCGTGTGGGTGTAGAGTATCGTGGCTCACGGAGACATGTGTGGGTGTAGAGTATCGTGGCTCACGGAGACATGTGTGGGTGTAGAGTATCGTGGCTCACGGAGACATGTGTGGGTGTAGAGTATCGTGGCTCACGGAGACACGTGTGGGTGTAGAGTATCGTGGCTCACGGAGACGCGTGTGGGCGTAGAGTATCGTGGCTCACGGAGACACATGTGGGTGTAGAGTATCGTGGCTCACGGAGACATGTGTGGGTGTAGAGTATCGTGGCTCACGGAGACGCGTGTGGGTGTAGAGTATCGTGGCTCACGGAGACATGTGTGGGTGTAGAGTATCGTGGCTCACGGAGACATGTGTGGGTGTAGAGTATCGTGGCTCACGGAGACATGTGTGGGTGTAGAGTATCGTGGCTCACGGAGACACATGTGGGTGTAGAGTATCGTGGCTCACGGAGACGCGTGTGGGTGTAGAGTATCGTGGCTCACGGAGACGCGTGTGGGTGTAGAGTATCGTGGCTCACGGAGACGCGTGTGGGTGTAGAGTATCGTGGCTCACGGAGACGCGTGTGGGTGTAGAGTATCGTGGCTCACGGAGACGCGTGTGGATGTAGAGTATCGTGGCTCACGGAGACGCGTGTGGGTGTAGAGTATCGTGGCTCACGGAGACGCGTGTGGGTGTAGAGTATCGTGGCTCACGGAGACGCGTGTGGGTGTCAAGCGGGTGAGGTAACTTCTGCGTCATGAAGACTAGAATCGTTTGCCCCCAAGGTGGCGGTGGAGGCAAGACTGACCACACAACAGATGCGGGCAGCGTGGTGCGGAGGAAAATAAACTGAGTCCTCACCAGCACTTGGATTTACGTTAATCACTCAGAATTTTGATTTAGTTCACAGGGAATTATATATCCTAAATTCCTACTAACTGTTTACTTAGCGACATAGTGACGGATCGTAATGGATTAAACCGATGAACACGGATTTGAAACTACAGTCCAGTTTACTCTGTAGACGAAACACATGGAGTTAGTTGACCAGACCACACACTAGAAGTTGAAGGGACGACGACGTTTCGGTCCGTCCTGGACCATTCTCAAGTCGATTGTGATGAGGACAGATAGAGATAGAGATAGATAGATAAAGATAGGGACAGGCAATAAATAGGCAAGAGAGAGCTGAGGAGGAAAGTAAGGTGTAGGGGATAGTAGTAATAATGAGAACTGCAGAAGGCCTATTGGCCCATACGAGGCAGCTCCTATTATAACTACCGAAGGAGATAGTAATAGGAATAAGAAGAGGATAGCAAGGGAGCGTAGGAGAAGACAATGCACAGAAAAAGGGAGAAGAGAGAAAGAAAAGGAAAGAGAAAAAGAAAGAGAAAAAGAAAGGTAAATGGAAGGGGTAAGCTTATGTTAAGTCACGTTTGTTAGAAAGATTAGAGCATTTGAGTATATACTGTGAAAGGGAAGAGTCCACAGCAACAAAGCCAGGACTCAAGTTCATGTTGGGTACATTGTGTATAAGAGCCGATTCTACAAGACGGCGTCTGTGTAGAGTAGAGGCAGGAAAGATTATTTTGGAGGAAGACCAATCAATGGGATGATTAGAATCCCTCACATGGCAGAAGAGAGTATTGTTAGTGTCTGCAGACTTAACACTTCTCTTGTGTTCTTTAAGTCTGTCATTCAGTGTACGGCCAGTTTCGCCAAAGTATTGGAGAGGACAAGATGAACAGGAAATAGAGTAGACACCAGCAGCATTAGAAGCAGGAGGAGCAGTGTGAACTAGATTACTACGAAGTGTGTTAGTTTGTCGAAAGGCGAGTTTAATGTCAAGAGGACGAAAGGTATTGGTAAAAGTTTTGAGTTCAGATATGAAGGGAAGGCATAGTACAGTGCTACTAGTGTTGGAAGCAGGTTTAGGATGAAAGAATTAATTTAAGAAAGAATTTTGTTTTATGGCCTTATGACCTTAATCTTCTCCAGCCTTTCCTCGCCTCTCTTAACAATCTGGCTCCTTCTATCCATTTCAAAGTTGAGTGGGAATCTAATTCCTTCCTTTTCTTGATGTTCATGTTCACAGCTCTGTGTCTGGGTTCTCTTTCTCTGTCTACCGTAAACCCATGCATAGTGGCATGTACATTCACTTCTTTTCCTACCATCCTCCTTCTGTTAAGAAAAGTGTCCTCGTCTCTCTCTTCCTCCGCGCTCTACGCATCAGCAACCCTCAGTTTCTTGATTCTGAAATTGCCTTTATCTACAAATCATTCTCTCGCCTTGGTTATCCTTTGCATTTCATCAACTGTGCCTACTCTCAAGCTAAACGAAATTTCTTTCATCCTAAACCTGCTTCCAACACTAGTATCACTGTACTATGCCTTCCCTTCATATCTGAACTCAAAACTTTTACCAATACCTTTCGTCCTCTTGACATTAAACTCGCCTTTCGACAAACTAACACACTTCGTAGTAATCTAGTTCACACTGCTCCTCCTGCTTCTAATGCTGCTGGTGTCTACTCTATTTCCTGTTCATCTTGTCCTCTCCAATACTTTGGCGAAACTGGCCGTACACTGAATGACAGACTTAAAGAACACAAGAGAAGTGTTAAGTCTGCAGACACTAACAATGCTCTCTTCTGCCATGTGAGGGATTCTAATCATTCCATTGATTGGTCTTCCTCCAAAATAATCTTTCCTGCCTCTACTCTACACAGACGCCGTCTTGTAGAATCGGCTCTTATACACAATGTACCCAACATGAACTTGAGTCCTGGCTTTGTTGCTGTGGACTCTTCCATTTCACAGTATATACTCAAATGCTCTAATCTTTCTAACAAACGTGACTTAACATAAGCTTACCCCTTCCATTTACCTTTCTTTTTCTTTTTCACTTTCCTTTTCTTTCTCTCTTCTCCCTTTTTCTGTGCATTGTCTTCTCCTACGCTCCCTTGCTATCCTCTTCTTATTCCTATTACTATCTCCTTCGGTAGTTATAATAGGAGCTGCCTCGTATGGGCCAATAGGCCTTCTGCAGTTCTCATTATTACTACTATCCACTACACCTTACTTTCCTCCTCAGCTCTCTCTTGCCTATTTATTGCCTGTCCCTATCTTTATCTATCTATCTCTATCTGTCCTCATCACAATCGACTTGAGAATGGTCCAGGACGGACCGAAACGTCGTCGTCCCTTCAACTTCTAGTGTGTGGTCTGGTCAACATACTTCAGCCACGTTATTGTGACTCATCGCCTGCACATGGAGTTACTTCGTCTATGAACCTATCTTGATAAATATAAATAATCGTGCTGTCGCAGTCCGCGGAGTCTGACATGCGGGATGCTTGGACGTAATATGTATATATTGGACTTTAGTGAACTCGCGTTCAGACGGAAGTTCCCGTAACTTTGTCCGTAGTCACGATAATGCGTCTGCCCACCTCTAAAGCCCGTTTCAGAATGAATTTCTATGGCGGCAAGTCTCCTGGCGGCTCCCCTCGACACTTCTTCCCATGTTCTTGGAGACGGCCATTCAAGTGGAAGCATCATGGAGGCCCATAGGTGCCTCGACCAATAAGAATCACATGACACTTTGACGTCACAACCTGTCGGCGATGTTTACACTAAGGCCAGGGGAACCATTATGATTCCCCCTCACTCCCTGGCCCATTGTCTTCAAGGCACAGGAGCTTAAAACTATGTAAATGCTATAACTATTTTCCCAGTAATGCTACGGAGGCCACCCATAAGTTTTCTGGAACGCTGAGGGTGTCTGTATTTCATAGACACCAACCAACAACATCTAGCTCCCATATTTAAGAAAGCCATAGTGCGTGCACTCCCGTACACTCTCGCAAAGCATCTGAAAGCAAAATGACTGTGTGCTTTCTTCTATCAACTATGTGTAAACTTAGCCCGAGGTACAATCTCTGACACTTATACATAAACGTCACGAATCACGAGTTGCCTGCCTGAGGAGGTGGGGGGGGGGGGGGGGGGGGGGGGGGGGGGGGGGGAGAGTAGAGACTGTTAACAAAACTTTCCCAGTTATCTTGCCTGAGCTCTGTCATGCGCTCCCTCGCCTTGGCTAGGGCTCTCTGAAAGAACTTGAGAATTGCTGGCGTACGTGTTTCCCTATATGCAAGTCCAACTCGTCTGGCAGTGCGTTTCAAAGCACGCAATTTGGGGTCATTGTAATAGGCATGGTGTTTATTACTTTTCATATCGTTCCGACTATTTAGTAGCGACAGCAGTTGATTCCCATTCCCGTTACTGAAGCGAGAGCCACCAATGTCCTTGTGTCTAGCATTGTAGTCACCAAGAATGATGGTGGGTTCTGCTTGAGCGCAGGCCGGAAGATCAATATAATTTAACTTTCCTGCTGGAGCATATAGATTAAATACTTTGAGGACAAAGTTACCCACATAGATCCTCACTCCATGATACTGTTGACCCGCACTTTGTTTTTCTGGCAGAAGTTGATGGGGGAGGGATTGTTTGATGTATAGAATGCAAGAGTTACAGGATATGAAGCTGTGAGAAACAAATGAGGCAATTTCGAGGGTGAGGATCTTGCGGGAACTCTGCACTCCTGGAGACATACAATATTGATGTGTTCAGTTGTTACTTTGTGATGTAAATCACAGAACATTCTCTTGATTTACGCAATGTTACAGCTAAGATGGATAACTTAGTTATTTGTGCATTTACAGTAAGCATTATATAGATTGATATTATTAGTCTACTTAATATATATTATCTATTTCACTGCGATATAAGTCCAGGATCATTTCTTAGCATATTATTAATATAACACATTTGCCTCCAATTGTTTAGTACACTTTGTCTGTCTGTTATCTATAGAGTTGTGTTCAGTATAGCTTAGCACAGCTTTAGCAGTTAATCTGCGTGGACGGCTTCCTCCAATCAAAGATTCAAGATCACTAGAAGTTTCACCAGATTGGCAAGGGAACACTTGTTTGGAGGGTTCAGGGGTTGAAGGGGGGTCAGGGGTGGGTGGGTGTCAGTCCCCGTTTACAAGTTCCCTCATGCACTTGAGCAGCCCTGCAATGTCGCCAGTGGATTTTTTCTCATGTTGGAGCTGCTCTTGAAGCCGCTGCGTCTCCTGCTGTGACTGCTGCTGGTGTTGCTGCCACCGTTCATGACGGGCAGCCGCTGCGTCTCCTGCTGTGACTGCTGCTGGTGTTGCTGCCACCGTTCATGACGGGCAGCCGCTGCGTTTCCTGCTGTGACTGCTGCTGGTGTTGCTGCCACCGTTCATGACGGGCAGCTGCTGCGTCTCCTGCTGTGACTGCTGCTGGTGTTGCTGCCACCGTTCATGACGGGCAGCCGCTGCGTCTCCTGCTGTGACTGCTGCTGGTGTTGCTGCCACCGTTCATGACGGGCAGCCGCTGTTTGATTTTTTTCAGTGGAACGTCCCAATGGCGAGTTGATATTGAGGCTGAAGTTGCGATCCGTCTCAGCTTGATCCTGTTACTTATCCTCCACTTAAAGTTGACTGTGGGTTTTTCTTGGCATTAATAGAGGCACACTGTGAAAAATATTTGTTTATGTTTTAAAGTTTTCCGTTTTCTTATAATATTATTATGACCATTTTCTATGAATCCTAAGCCGACGTTAAGAATACTTTCACTCTCCAAAACCTGCATTTTCTATGAATCCTAAGCCAATGTTAAGGGGGCATATCGGTGTAAAATTAAAAGTGGTTCAATTTGCTTATAAATTTGTTTATGAAATGGTTATAGAAAGGGCTGCAGCTGGTCCAAGTTTCATCATCACAGCCTAAACAGAAAAGGAGAAAAAAATAAACCACGAATTATGCAACGAATTTTCAAATAGTTTCAGGGAACACATGTGTCAACTAAAATCATTTCTATCACACTCAGATATTAAATTAAACACATAATAAAGGATTCTAGTGATCAGTTTTATCAAAAAAGTGTTTAGTGCAATAATATAATTATTCAAAGTTACCCTTCTAAAAAATATGCAATATATGATATTTATAAATTTTTATAAAATCAACAAATAGACTTTGGACTAAAATGTCTACTAGAGTCTGTAGAGGCACAAACGCTACATATAAGGTGTAATTTGCATGTAAATTGATTAATAAATGAAAGCTCTGAAGTAATTTGAAGGTGTAAATTACTTTCCAGAGTAAAATAAAGATCCAAGTTCAGCCACCTGTAGCTGAGCTTGACTTCTACAGATTTCGTTCATAATTGACACCCTTGCAGATAGGCTTCCATTGAGCAAGGTGTGCAAGTTTCATGCAAATCCCTTGATAACAAACGAGAAAAAAAATTGGCCAAAAAAAAAAAGAAAAAAAAAGAAAAAAAAAAAAACATTTAATTATAAATATATTGAACATACATATTACAATTATTACAAGAGTTTGTGCTTCTACAGCACATAGTAGACATTTTAGTTGACACATGTGTTCCCTGAGATTATTTGAGAATGTTGAACATTCGTTGCATAATACGTTGTGTATTTTTTTCTCCTTTTCTGTTTAGGGTGTGATGGTGAAACTTGGACCAGTTGCAGCCCTTTCTATAACCATTTCATAAAAAAAATTATAAGCAAATTGAACAATTTTAATTTATAACGATATTTTTCTATATGCCCCCTTAAGAATACTTTCACTCTCCAAAACCTGACCAGTAAGATGCTATCACAGGATATGTATACCGATATTATATACCCTAGTTATCAGTGTATACTCAGCGGTATATGCTGTACTTTTAGTTTAGGTTCAAGATGACAGACAGAGACAGAGAGAGATAGACAGTAGATAAACTGATAAATAGGTGGATGAATTGATGGGTAGATATAAATAGGTGGATAGATGGATGGATAGACGAAGAGATAGACGGAAAAACAATTGGATGGATACATGGATAGAAAGATGAGTAGGTAAATAGATAGAAAACTAGATGGATAGATAAATAAATAGAAAGCTTAACGGATAGAAAGCTAAATGATAGATATATAGAAAACTAAATAGGTATATAGATTGATGGATAGATGGCAGCACAGATGGACGGATAGATACATGGATAGATATATGGATGGACAGATGCATGAATAGATGGACTTAAAGATGGATAGATAGATGGATAGGTAGATGAATAGAAGGATGGATAGTAGGATGGATAGATTGCTAGAGGAATGTATGGTTAGTAGAATAAATAAATAGGTGGATATATAGATGGATATATGAATCGAAAGATCGATATATAGTTGGAAAGAATGGTATATGGATGGATACATGGATGAATTGATGGATGGCTATAGATGTATATATATATATATATATATATATATATATATATATATATATATATATATATATATATATATATATATATATATATATATATATATATATATATATAAATATATATATATATGTTTCATTGAATATGACCGCATATTCTGTATTTATTATTTTCTGGTTTAGGGCTTCTATCCCTCTAACTATTTTCTTAGCATCAGGACTTAATTGAAATAGGAGTTCTCCAAAACTCATTTTCGTACTTTTAAGGTGAAGAAAAGAAGTGATTTACTATAGAGTGTATTACACTTATTTGTATAATTTGCACGACGTTTCGAACCTCCATGGTTCATTCTCAAGTGAACAGATCTTACAATACTAGTTGATTTTATACCCGCATTAGGTCAGGTGATAATACAATGAAGGTGAAAACATGGGGGGATACATAAGGGATAAACATAGGGGCTGCAGAAGGCTTATTGGCCCATACGAGGCATCTCCTATCTAAACACAAAGATTAATCCAGTGTAATTGGCCTGTTATGTTGGACATTGTCTTCTGTGTTGGCATCGATATGTTCTTGTCTTGTCCTTACTCTCATGGTGGGTAGAGTAAATAGTTCCGTGATTTGGGTGTTCATGGTAGGTCGCTCTATTCTTATGTGAATTGCCTCAAGAATTTGTAATCTTCTTGAATCTTGGGTTTTGTCTATTATGCAAGTATTCTTGTTCAACATTTCTCTTGTTAGAGTAATGTCATGGGCTTGTCTCATGTGATTCCTAGGGGCACCAGATTGAAGATGGCATGTCAAACGCCTCGTCAGCTTGGTCGACGTCATACCTATGTACTTACATTGAAGGTTACATCCTTCGTGGGGGCAAGTGTACATGTATACAACGCTTGACTGCTGTAGAGGGTTCTCCGTCGGCTTCGGGCTGTTTTTGATAAGGAGTTCAGAAGTCTTCTTGGTTTTGTAGAATATTATCAGGTTTATGTTTTGGTTAGGAGTAGTGCTTTTTACTCCTTTACGGATTATTTCTTTCATTATTCTTTCCTCTTTTATATGTTCACTGTGCATGGTTGATTTGTAATATAATTTTATTGGGGGTGTTGTGGTTTCTGTTCTAGGTTCTAAATTATACCAACGGTCCAAGTGTCTTCTTATAGCAGCGTTTATTTCCGCGTTGCTATATTCGTTGTTCACCAATACCTGAGTTACTCTTTCAAACTCTCTACTCACGTTGCTCCATTCAGAGCAGTGGGTAAGCGCTCGACGAATATAAGCATTGAGAACACTGGCTTTGTATCTTTGGGGGGCACTCACTTCTACCGTTCAGGCATAATCCTATGTTGGTGGGCTTGGTATATACGTTGGACCGTTGGTATAATATATATATATATATATATATATATATATATATATATATATATATATATATATATATATATATATATATATATATATATATATATATATATCTATATATATATATATATCTATATATATATATATATATATATATATATATATATATATATATATATATATATATATATATATATATATATATATATATATATATATATATATATCGGCTGCCTATGCAGCACGAGCACGATCTGGCGTTACCCAGATCACACAGTAAACACAGTGTGCACGGACTTGTGCACGAAAGAACCAATGAGAGGGAGACACGCAATGGCCTACCCCTCTCAACCAATCAGCAGCGGTGTAGCATGCCCCCTAGGGCAACTTCAAGATGGCTGACTTCCCCAAATGTTTGCTAAGATGGCGGCTGTTGCCATGGCGACGAGTCAAGTGGCTGGCGGGAGGCCCACGCGTGATCCAGGCCTCTCAAGATTCCCGCGCAAATCTTGAGTCCTCGCTCCAAGCCATACAATGAAATGCTGCTATCGGCATATCTCTGTCCACAGACGTGCTACTCCGGCCAGGGTAACATTTCTGGAATGCTGATGACTGGTGCTCTCACATGAGCCCAAACACAAGATGATTCGGTTACTGGACCTAGATTCAGGAAGCTCTGTGTATTTCTTCGTAAGTAAGTGGGTTTGCTACGAAGGTTCCTAAGTGAGCCCTAAGAAGATGCTTAGGTGCAATTCAATAACGTCCACTTAGGAAGAAATTTGTTGGTTCACTTGCGTGCCGATAGAGGTCACTACTGTGTTTCGTTTGGCCAATCAGAGAGCAGCAACATTCTTCATATTGAAGATTTAGCGCTGGCTTATCGGAGCTCTACTGCCTTCTATTTACGTCGAATTTTCTTATAAAATTAGTATATTTCGAAGTAAAACAATGTTTTTTCAACTTCTACAGCCAGCACCGACATTGTAGTAAACAAATATGTTACATTTGTTGTTTACCTACGTAATTCTAAGAGATACTGTGTAGCTGTCCTTGTTGCTCGGAAGATGCGCTGACAATTATTGTATATATTTACTGAATTTACCCAAGGGCCACTAACTATCTAGTGACCTCGAAGAGGACAGAAAGCCGGCGGTTTGTTAAAGGGCCCGCCAATTGTCTTAATTATATTTTTTAGCTGGAATTTGGTATTTACGGCTTCAGCGGGTAGGCGGTTCCATGGGTTTATAGCCCTCTTGGTGGAAAAAAACATCTGTTTTCAGTCCTACTTGAGAGAACATACTCTCCAACACTATATCTGTGATTGCCCTGTTATCAGTGACTTCATACCAAATGGTATGAGGTATTTTCAGCTCTGTAATTACTTCATACACTCTGGAATATTGGAAGATATTCTTGTGCTGCACCCAGATTTTGCCATTGGAGGCTAATAGATCAGCCTTAAGTATTTTGTTCTCTCCTAATTCCATGTATGACTGCCCATCCTGTGAGGTGAGGATGTTGGATGAGCTTGTAGCTGGATTTTTATTTACACTGTGTGGTCCTTTATACAGAATAGGGAAGCAGCACATTGCTGTGTATACCTAAACATGTTTAAAAATACATTGTTTGAGAGGAGTCTTGTAGAAACTGGTAAGAGTAATTATAATATAATGTTTCAATGATTCAGTGCTTACCTCTTGTGAAAATCGCGAAGAGTTGTTTAGTCAGAGTTGATTTGTTTTTTGTATTGAGGCTGGTATTTTCTAAATTGATTCCATGTACAGTATGTCTAACCATCCTGTGAGATGGGAGTATTAGATAAACTTATAGCTAGTTTTTTTATCTACACTGTGTAATATTCCATATAGAATAGGGTAGCAGCACATTGCTGTGTATACCTAATCTTCTTAATAAATAAAATCAGTAATAAAGATTTTAAATTATAGTTTGTATTATTACAAATACAGTACTGTATTATCCTTATTAAATCATGTTGACCATGGATCATTAAGATCTCATGTTGATATGTAATAGTCATATTTCTTTTGAACTGCTAATCCATGCTAATCATTCATTAAATTGTGCATTATGTCTCAATTTTTCACTTCCTTGGATATATTTTACAGTACAAAAAGATAGGATAAAAATAAACCAGTATTATTTCTTTCATTATATTTTTCATTTAAATAACTGCATCAATATTTTTACAGCTGACAGGATTTGTTTTACCATACAGGTGCATTATTTGTTAAAAAAAAATTGGTTTATTGTTAAACACAATGGTGCTACATAGCCTTCCCAGCTTGGTGCCTTCTTTTAATACTTACTGATTAAAAAATAAATAATAAATTCATTTTATTCAGGAAAAGTACATACAGTTGATTTACAAACATAATGTTGGATTTATAGACAGAGCTAGTACATACAATACCTAAAGCCACTAATACTCATACCATTTCGGGCAAGGTGTGGGGGGAAAAACACAGACTAAAACTTAATAGTAATCGGGATTAGGTATAAATTGTGTTGAAAGAAGGAATAAAAAATACAAAAAGGGGGGTTAACATAGCATAAATCAGCAATTGCACATGTTGGTGAACAGCGTTGTTTAAAAAATAGCAAGACATGGGTTGACATTTAGGAGGTAAGTTAGGTTACATGGAGTTAATTAGGCAGTACTTGGTTTAACTCTTAAACTGGTTGAGAGAGGTACAGCCTTTGACATGATTCGGGAGGTCATTCCACATTCTGGGTCCCTTGATTTGTAGAGCACTTCTAGTTTGATTACACACAGCCAAATTGTGTAACAGGAAGAGGTCTTGGACACAAATTTGTTCCATGCTAGATGTAGAGGAATCAGCTGAGTATTCCTCAAATAAAATAAGTTGCCTCAGCTTATATGGTAAATAAAATAAGCATTTCTCAAATAAGTAGCTGTCTCACCTCACCTCACTGCCTTACTGCTACATAGCCTTCCCGGCATGGTGCCTTCTTTTGATAATTACTTGTTCCACACCCAAATTGTATAACAGGAAGAGGTCTTGGACCCCTACTTCCCTCTCTCTTTTTTTAATAGTCTATATAGCCATAATTATAGCTTTAAGTATTCAATGAATAAAGTTTTTGACATTTTTACCCTTCTCCTTACCTAACATCATTTGTGCAGCATATTTTTATTTTATGTCTCATCCAGATTTAATTTCAAAATAAAACCAAACTAAATAAATTAGAAAAGGGTATGTATAGCTAAGGTACACCCTTACTACTAGGTGACCAGGGGCATTTGGTGATAGTAAATGATCCCATCAGGCAGGGCTCATCACCTTCTCTCATATTTCATGTTCACCAGTGTTTATTTACTTAATAACTACGGGTATAATATCTTGCTATTATAAAACTAATTCTATTATCATAAAAGACATATTCACTTTAAGTTTCAAGCAGAGAATGCATATATAACTAACACGAAGGACTCCTCTTCACTAGATTCAATTTTTATAATCTTTTGTTTATGTTCCAAAATCTTAAAATCGATCCCAGTGATATGTAGTAGAGAAAAATTGAGTTATATCCAGTTTACGTAAAGCTACGAGTGGTCGAAACCACACTTAGATCCCAAAATGAACTTAAGAAGGTTTTTCCACTTAGTGTAGCTACTTGAATACCGCCGTAGCCGCCACGAAGGCGCTAAAAAGGAAAACATTCGTAGCTAAGAAAAAAACCTTCGTAAGTACCTTCCTGAATCCGGTCCCTGGTTACCAAACTTAAGTCCGCGCACTTAACAAGTGCACTTAACAAGTGTACTGGCTGGTACAGGCATAAGAGCACCATTGTAAGTGAGCTGGTGAACCATTCCCTCACATCAACTTCTCACCAAAAGATAAAATTTCCCGGAGAAAATTTCATCTAAATCACCAGCCACTTACACTTGGGCTCTTATTAAGTGCTGGCGCTGGAGTTGACGGGTAGGGTACCTCCTTTCCTGTGACGTTGGTGGCTGGCGGGACAGGATGTGACGTCACTGGCTCGTCCAGGGTTGTACTTCCTGACACTAGGACGGTCGGATTCAGGTTCTGGGTCCAGGTTAAGCCGGCTCGACACCTCGCAGCGTCGTTCGTCAGTCCCCTCACACTCTCGCCCCTCAGGTTTGTGTCATACTGGACACAATGGGTAGCACACTGGGATGGACTTACCAATGAAGTACAAACTACACACCTTCCCTACTCTACCGACACAATTCCAACAGTTAGCAGACTGTCATGACGTCCAGGTGACAGGGTCTTTCTTCCTGTCTGTCTGTCACTCTCAGACCGGGTTGCTCTACCGACTGAGTTGACTGGGCTGAGGCCTCTTCAGCAGCTGTCAAACCTCGCCCCTCACTGAGCACTGGGTCACTGACCTGCTCGTTCATCAATCTCTCAGCGACCGTTCGTTTGTCTGAACGATCTTCCAACAGCCTGAAAGATTGGTCCAGAATATCCACTTCACTTGTGGATATTCTGCTACCTTAGCTACCATACTAAGCTACCACAGCTACCGTAGCCTCACCACTGGCAACATCCAGCAGACGTTTACTCTCCTGAGTGGTGTTAACCCTCGCGGGTCTGGCTGGCTGACAGGTCGTGGGGGGATCACCTGATCCGGGCCACACCCGTCTCACTGGGCCCACCTCCGTTTTCTGTGAAATGAAAGAAGGAAAATTGCTCTCTTTTCCTTTTACCTCATGCACCTGATCTTTCGCCTGGTAAGAAGCGACCTTGACTTCCTCAGCTGGCGGCCGTGTGACATCGCCGTCAGCTGATGAGACCCATCTGAGTCCCTCTGAGTCAATTCTCGTTTTCTGTGCAATAGGGAGAGAAGGATGGCTCCGGTTTCCTTTCACCTGTTGCATCTCTTCTTCTGTCTGGGCGGCGGTGATCTCTGCTCGACCGGCCGGCTGACGCTTGGTGTCAACGCCAGCGGGTTTAACCTTCCTCTCACCTGTTCCTGTTTCCTCTGGGTCATTTCCACAGGACAGACCCACCTGGTTCTCTATACCAGGAGTATTACCTATCATAAGTCCATACACTGCCTTTCTACTTAGCGCAGCTTTGATCTTACCTTTGATATATGGGGTGTCTACCAACACGGACACTTCTTCCATGTCCTTACCAGTGCCATCTGGGTACTGGACACGGAGGGTTCGACCTGTTCTACTCTCAGGCTCAACCAAACTGCTCCTGACCATGTTAACTGGAGCACCCCGGTCTCGAAAGACACTCGTCCATTGCCCATTAACTCTTCCTCTAGTTAACTCGAGTGTGTGTCTTAGGTCATCACCTCCCACGGTACTCATGCCTGTAACTTGCACCTTGGTCACCTTCTTAGTCTTAAGCCTAGTGTTGCTCGGGCACTTAGCTGCTCGGTGACCTGCCATGTTGCATGTGAAGCACCTGGGTCCCTTAACCTTGGGTTTCTGTTGGCGGTCCTTAGACTTACTTTCTCTAAGTTTTACTCCACTATTTTGAGCTGGAGTAAACTGTTCAACCTTTGTCACACATCGATCTAGGTATGCATCCCTAGGGTCGATCTTCTCCTCTCCTCGAGCCGGTCGAGGCTGACCGGCTCGATCTGGGAGCCGGTCGGCCGAGCGGACAGCACACTGGACTTGTGATCCTGTGGTCCCGGGTTCGATCCCGGGCGCCAGCGAGAAACAATGGGCAGAGTTTCTTTCACCCTATGTTCCTGTTACCTAGCAGTAAAATAGATACCTGGGTGTTAGTCAGCTGTCACGGGCTGCTTCCTGGAGGTGGAGGCCTGGTCGAGGACCAGGCCGCGGGGACACTAAAAAAAAGCCCTGAAATCATCTCAAGATAACCTCTAGGCAATAGAGGAGGTATCTCTACTTTCAGCACCTGTACCTCTGAGCTTGGCGTGGCAAGAGGGACTTGACTCCCCGTCCTTGCCTGGGATTGCACTCTTGCAATTTCCAATGTAGTCAATCTATCGTGGTGGGCATTCCACATGTCGGCCACAATTTTGGCCATAACCTCTCCTTGGAGTTCCAAAGCATCAGCTTGAGCTGCTAGGTACTATAAAGTCATTTCCTCCTGGGGTTGTTCAGTCCCCCTCCTGAGAGGTTGTTCTGGTATCTGATTGACTTCATATGAAACGTTTCTGTGGCTCAAGGCATCAGTCCTTAGCCTAGGCTGGGGTCGCGACTCCCCTTCCTGTTCCTGGGGTGGACTCAATCCCACACCCCCTGACATACCGACTATACCACGGTCGGCTAGGGGAACTCCCTTGTCCCCTAGATCACTTCTGTTGGCTCTTTCTAGACGCAGACGCCGTACATAGGCATTATGGTCCTCAACATACTGCCGACATTCCTCATCTGTGCGAATGTTTCTATCCTTTGGCAGCACGCCATACCTAGCCGCATACAGAGACATGTACTCATACCTATAATCCTCATCCATTCTGTGTGGTGTGTTTGTACCTAATCCTGCTAACTGACAACATACACACCCACAGCAATATTGTTCTGCAATGTTCTGCACACCTTTCTACCTGGGTTTCTCGACTTGATGAGTCTTACTTTTCTGAGTATGAACCAAAAGTCTACGGCCCCACGTTGGGCGCCATAATGTGAGAGTTTGAGATAAGTGGAATAAGTGAAATGGTTGAGGAATTGAGCTCGGAAAATTTAAAAATTTTCTTTAATCCTTTAACCTTTATTCCTGTCATGATATTCAATTAGGTCGCCTGAGGAAGGACTTGCTTAGTTAACACACGAGTGTAGTAAGCAGCTCATTCCTCACTCTGGGACCGGATATGAACAATTGACTAGGCAAGAGCAAACGCCGAGACCCCCCCCCCCAAAAAAAAAAAAAATGAAATCCCCTCCACTAGGCCGTCGACCTTCGCAATTCGCCGAAGCGAGTCTAACGAGTAGGTCACGGGCTCTCACAACAATAATTTATTGTTTTGTGGTGCCATATATTCAGACCAAAACCCATGAATCAGTCTCAATTTAATAGTCGAGTGTGACAGTACCCTTGCATAACAATAATAATGTGTGGGGGTGTAACGAAAAGACAGTGTTCAACGTAACAACTTAGTTTATTCAATAAAGTACTAACTACTACAACAAAAACAAAAGAAATATCAATGACGTTACTCGAAATCCTTGCTGTGACACTATCAATGACAGGTAGACACCAGCCCCTAAGGCTGCATAATGAACCATTCCCTCACAGGCAGACTGCATTTTCATGCACTTTCAGAAAGCCTTTGACACAGTACCTCACAATAGGTTGTTACAAAAGTTGGAGCAATAGGCAGGAGTAAGAGGTAAGGTGCTCCAGTGGATAAGGGAGTATCTAAGCAACCGGAAATATCGAGTAACTGTGAGAGGGCAGACATCAGAGTGGCGAGATGTCACCAGCGGAGTCCCACAGGGCTCTGTACTTGGACCCATCCTGTTTCTAATATATGTAAATGATCTTCCAGAGGGTATAGACTCATTCCTCTTAATGATTGCTGATGATGCAAAAATTATGAGAAGAATCAAGACAGATGAAGATAGACAGAGACTACAGGATGACCTGGTCAAATTGGAGGAATGGTCTAGAAAATGGCTACTAAAATTCATCTCAGGAATGTGTAAGGTAATGAAATTAGGCGAAGGGAGCAGGAGGCTGAACACAAGGTACCATCTGGGAGGTGAAATCTGTTACGATATATCGTATCGTGTTATTTCATCGCATAAAGGCACGATTATTTAAGTCATACGTTCATTATTACAGGAAGAACGAGGTTAACAACCATGGAGGTCGTTAACGGTCAGCACGGCATGGCTCGTCCGGTGGCGGGAATTTCTGTTAGCCAATCAGAACCACCGGGCGAGGTAACGTGTGCTGGCCGGAGCATGTGGAGAGACAGACATGTACTCCCCTCCATTGAGTCAACATACTGTCGTCGCGTTTGGATGTGTGACCAACTGACCCAACTGTTAGTGTGCTCCACCCTCATGAAGGAAGAGGACCTCGAGGCATGGTCGACGTTCTTGAAAGTTATGGAAGATAACAGCTGTGAGATTTAGAGGTCGGCGTGGAGGTAACGCGCTGATTTTCCTGATAGCGGTACAACTTGCAGGAATGTAGATGATTTATAAGTGGGAAGATCAATCGGACAAGAGACGACCGTAGCATGGTCGTAGTATCTCTCTCTCTATATATATTTAACTGTACTTGTGTACAATGCACACACATATATATATATATATTCATGTAAAATATTGTATATAAGGTGATTAGAGATATATCACAATATATCCATGATGAAGTTTTATACCATCTTATTTTCTTGTCCTTTGTCAGACCTCGGCACAAAGTGTGTCGCACCTGACAACAGGTCCGGCTGAGGCTGACACCTGATCAGATTCATGTACCCCGTTGTAGTACAACGAAGCATTAGGATAAACATTCAGAATAAACCTAAATTAAATGTGTTGGGTTGTCAACAGTTCGATCCCAACATATCCTGCAAATAGTCAAATAGAGAGCAAGATCTGGTGGTTGATATCACACCAAACCTGTCCCCAGAGGCCCACATCAAAAGGATATCATTAGCGGCATATGCTAAACTGGTCTAAATAAGAACTACCGTTTAAAACTTGTGAAAGGAATCGTTCAGGACCTTGTATACCACTTATGTGAGACCAATCCTGGAGTATGCAGCTCCAGCCTGGAGTCTATACCTAGTTAATCACAAGACAAAATTAAAGATTCGGAAGTATGCCACCAGACTAGTCACAGAACAGAGAGGTATGAGCTACGAGGAAAGGCTAAGAGAGCAGAACCTCACATCCCAGGGAAAACAGAAGAGTAAGGGGAGACATGATAACCACCTACAAGATTCGCAGGGGAATAATTGACAGGGTGGACAAAGACAAACTCTTAAGCACGGGTGGGACACGAACAAGGGGACACAGGTGGAAACTTAGTACCCAAATGAGCCACAGAGACATTAGAAAGCATGTTTTCAGTGTCAGAGTAGTTAACAAAATGAATGAATCAGGCAGTGATGTGGTGGAGGCTGACTCCATACACAGTTTCAAATGTAGATTTGATAGAACCCAATAGGCTCAGGAACCTGTACACCAGTTGATTGACAGTTGAAAGGCGGGACCAAAGAGCCAGAGCTCAACCTCCGAGTTCTGGCTCTTTGGTCCCTCCGCAAGCACAACTAGGTGAGTACAAATATGTGGGTACACACTAAGGGTCTGGTAGCTGAGTGGACAGCGCGCAGTACTCGTAACTCTGTGGCCCGGGTTCAATTCCCGGACCAAGAAGAAACAAATGGGCAAAGTTTCTTTCACACTGGTGCTTCTGTTACCTAGCAGTAAATAGGTACCTGGGAGTTAGACAGCTGTTACGGAGCTGCTTCCTGGGTGTATGTGTGTGAGTGTGGGAAAAATATAAATAGTTAGTAACAGTTGATTGAGAGTTGAGAGGCGGGCCGAAAGAGCAGAGCTCAACCCCCGCAAGCACAACTAGGTGAATACACTCTCTTTCTCTCTCTCTCCTCTCTCTCGATCTCGATCTCGATCTCGAAATATATCTATCTATCTATATGTCCGTTTTTCCACCCCACTTACCCACTTCTTATCCACGGTCCAGTATCAATCTATCCATCTAATTTTTTTTTATTCAGGTAAGGTACATACATACTAGGTAAGATATAAAGTTGATGGATTTATAGATAGAGCTAGTACATACAATGCCTAAAGCCACTATTACGCAAAACGTTTCTGGCAGGGAAAAAATTAAAGACTAAAACTTAATACTAATTGAGTTTAAAGTATAAAATATGTTGAGAACAAATAAAAATAAGAAAGGGGGGAATATGGCTGAAAAAGCAGCATAAATACAATTAAGTCGACAAACAGCGTTGTTTAATAAAAAACAGACATGGGTTGACAATACAGGGGTAAGGTAGGTTACAGGGAATTTATTAGGTAGTGCTTCGTTTTTATCTTAAACTGGATGAGAGAAATACAATCTTTAACATGGTTGGGAAGGTCATTCCACAATCTGGGTCCCTTGATTTGAAGAGCATTTCTAGTTTGATTAAGTCGTACTCTTGGAATATCAAAACTGTATTTGTTTCTGGTATGGTGCTCATGGGTTCTGTTACAACCTTCAATGAAGCTTTTGAGGTCAGGATTGGTATTACAGTTCAGCGTTTTATATATGTATAATACACATGAGAGAATGTGCAGTGACTTAATATCAGGAATATTCAGAGATTTGAGTAGGGGTACCGAGTGATGTCTGGGGCCAGAGTTGGATATTGTCCTAATAGCAGCTTTGTGTTGAGTAATTAGAGGACGTAAATGATTTTGGGTAGTAGAACCCCAAGCACAAATACCATAGTTGAGATATGGATAGATGAGGAAGTTATAGAGAGTCACCAGGGCAGGGCGGGGTACCTAATATCTGATCTTAGAAAGAATGCCAACAGTTTTTGAAACTTTTTTTGATATATTTAGAATGTGTCCCTGGAAATTCAGCTTGTGGTCAATGAGAACGCCAAGGAATTTGCCATCTAATTTGTTACGAACTTGGGTATTGTTTATTCTGAGATTTATTTCATTAGAGGATTTATTGCCAAACAGATTATAAAAGTTTGTCAATGTTAAGGGTGAGTTTGTTGGCAGTTAGCCAAAGATGGACTCTTTTTTTAGCTCGGTATTTACTGTGGCATTTAGAGCAAGGGGGTCAGGACTGGAGTAAATGAAGGTTGTGTCGTCAGCAAATAGAATTGGTTTGAGGTGTTGGGAGGCATTTGGAAGGTCATTAATGTAGATGAGAAAGAGGAGAGGGCCAAGTATGCTGCCCTGAGGAACACCGATGTTGATGGGTAGGGTGGGAGAAATTGAATTATTCACAGAAAAATACTGGAGCCTGTTAGTGAGGTAAAATTTGAGGTATTGCAGGGAGTGTCCTCTGACTCCATAATGATGTAATTTAAGAAGAAGGTTTTGGTGGTTGACAGTGTCAAAACCTTACGCAGGTCTACAAATAACCCAACAGGGAACTCATTTTTATCAAGAGCTGCATGAATCAAGTTAATCATACTAATAAGTGCATCGTTAGTGCTTTTTTTTGGGTCTCAAGCCATATTGACAAGAGCTAAGTATATTGTGTTTGGCTAGATAAGAGTAAAGCTGCTTGTAGATTAGTTTTTCAAAAATTGTTGACAAGTTAGGCAAGATTGATATATGTCTGTAGTTGTTAACATCTGTGTGATCACCACATTTGTAGACAGGCGTTACTCTCGTTTTTTTTTTAGAATCTCTGGAAAGGTTTGGAGTTCAAGTGACTTGTTGAAGAGCAATGCAATAGCAGGGGCTAAAGATCTGGAGTTTTTTTTGTAAATTAAAGTTGGAATCTCCTCAAGGGCACTAGACTTGGTTTTAAGGGAAAGGATTATCTCATTAACGTCAGTAGAATTAGTAGGCTTTAGGTACAGAGACTGTGGCTAGTTACCTGTAAGATAGTCCTTAACATCAGTACTGGAAGATGGAATATCATTTTCAAGGGATGACCCAATGGAAGAGAAGAACCTATTGAACTCAATAGCAGAGTCAGAGGCTGAAAGCTGACCATCATTATTGAACAGCAGTGTTGGTTTGTTTTTTAAAATCTTCTTTGATCCCAATATTTGAGAAATTGTTCTCCAAGTTTGTTTAATGTTGCTCTTTATTTGGGTAAATTTGTCTTCGTAGTATTTAGTTTTGGCACGTTTATTGCTATTTTAGATAGTAATAACGAGTAATTCTTTGAGAATTCTTTGGAGACGGTTCCTAACCTATACTTCTTCTCAAGGTCATGTTTTTTATTAATGGATTTAAGTATTCCCTTTGTAAGGCAAGGATTGTTAAGCCTTTTGGTTGTGACTTGTTTCGTAAGCATAGGACAGTGGGTGTTATAAAGGCTAAGAGTTTTTTGAAGAAAAGATTGCACTGCTAGGTTGATGTCCCCTATGTTACCTACCTGGGACTCCAAGTTGACATTATCAGCAGCAGTTATAATATTATTTATAGCAGTTTCATTGTGCAGCCTAAAGCTTAACTCCCTTGTCTCTAGAGGTGGTTTGTTAATATTAGGTAAGAGAAATGTGGGGTAATGGTCTGTAGTGCTATCGGTGATTATACCTGAAGTAAGTGGAGAGGTTATGTTTGTCCAGATGTGATCTAGAGTCGTAGCAGTACTATCAGTGATTCTAGTAGGTCTAGTGATTAAGGGTATGAGGAGGCAGGAATTCATACAGTTGAGGAAGCTAACAGGAGTAGGGTGTTCAGGCTCGCAGAGGTCAATATTAAAGTTCCCTGCGATAATTAGATGGTTTTTGTTCAGTCTGTTATCGAGTATTAGATTTCTAAGGTTTGAGTTGAATTCGGACACATCAGTGTTAGGAATTCTATAGACTGCACCCACAGACAGGACAGACTCGGCACCCTTGACTCTGAAGCTGGCGAAGATATACTCCCCACAGCAGTCTCTAGTTCTAATTTCTTTTAAGCATGTTAGTTCTTGGTGGTAGTAAAGAGCAGTGCCACCACCTCTCTGAAGTTGACGACAGTTGTGAATTGCCGAGTAGTTAGGCATGTTAAAGAGTTAAATAGTATCCTCTTTCAACCATGTTTCAGTAAGTATAATAAAAGAGAATTTGTTGTCAATAGTTTCAATCAAGGTACTAACATCATCGAAGTGTTTACCTAGGGATCTAATGTTCAAGTTGATTACAGAGATATTGTGATTATGAGTTAATACATTGTTTACATCATGTGCTGTATAATATCTGCAATTTTGATCATTAAAGTGATGATTGTCATAGATAGTGGATAAGAGGTTTAGTTCTGGGTCTATACTTGTCTGCATAAAAAGGCTGGTTGTTGGAAAACAAGGCAAGAATGGCAATTACAAAATAGAAATTTGAAATAAAAGGGGGAAAGAGAAAAAATATATATAAACAAGACTATACAAAATAAACACAAAATGAACAAAAAAGAAAAGAAAAATGAGGTAGCTTACAAGGGGCTTACAAGTACTCTCAGGTACACTAAGTAATAATTTGCATTTAGACACAGGCAAAACCAGGGGTACAGTGGAGTAAGGGAGTATGGCGAGGCAACCTAGGTAATAAATGAAATCAAAGAAAAAAGTTGATTAATAAACATAGGCAAATTTAAGCTAAATATATAACCTATAAATAATTTAGTTATGAACGTATAATTAATAAGACCGAAAGAAATAATAGAGCACTCAGTTAAGTCCAATAAATGACTAGTAAAAAGTAAATTAAAAATTAATTTAAAGTGAAACAAAGAGACTTAGGATACCTAGCCCGCACTAGGTGACAAGGGGGTTAATTATGTTGACTCATTGACAGTGATAATAAGGTGAGACAAACCACATTGGGTGAGGAAAGTGTTGAGGTTATCCTCATTAGCAATTGTAAACATTTTACCTCCTGAAGTCTTTCTCACTTTAATCATGCCCTCTCTGACGAAGCACTGATGAATCGCATCTGGGTTTTGACGACGGATTTGCCGCAGGCGGTAGAGGAGTTGCTGTCTTTTTCTAGTCAAGCACTTGTTGATGTAGATTCCCTGTCGTTGGGATGGAGCTGTCCAGACAAGATGCGATTTCATAGACTGGGAAGCCAGTTTTAGGCGAATTTTCCGCTGGTTTTGTCCTGATGGATTCTTTTTGCCTACTCTGTAGGCAGCAATAATGTCTGTTTTGTTTAGAGTGACCTGCAAATCCTTTTTTGAGAGAACCTGAACTATTTCAATACACTTTTCACCTTCACTTTCCACTGGAATATCTTGGGACGACACAACTACAGAGTCAAGCAGCTTTTGCTGATCTTGTTCATCCTGGGTGACGGAACGTTGGGCGGATAATGTACTGATACAAGCTATGTATACATCCACCTATCTATCCATCTATATATACATCCACCTATCTATCCATCTATATATACATCCACCTATCTATCCATCTATATATATATACATCCACTTATCTATCCATCTATATATACATCCACCTATCTATCCTTCTATATCTGTCTGTGTCTCTGGCTATCATGGAGGCCCATAGGTGCCTCTACCAATAAGAATCACATGACACTTTGACGTCACAACCTGTCGGCGATGTTTACACTAAGGCCAGGGGAACCATTATGATTCCCCCTCACTCCCTGGCCCATTGTCTTCAAGGCACAGGAGCTTAAAACTATGTAAATGCTATAACTATTTTCCCAGTAATGCTACGGAGGCCACCCATAAGTTTTCTGGAACGCTGAGGGTGTCTGTATTTCATAGACACCAACCAACAACATCTAGCTCCCATATTTAAGAAAGCCATAGTGCGTGCACTCCCGTACACTCTCGCAAAGCATCTGAAAGCAAAATGACTGTGTGCTTTCTTCTATCAACTATGTGTAAACTTAGCCCGAGGTACAATCTCTGACACTTATACATAAACGTCACGAATCACGAGTTGCCTGCCTGAGGAGGTGGGGGGGGGGGGAGGGGGAGAGTAGAGACTGTTAACAAAACTTTCCCAGTTATCTTGCCTGAGCTCTGTCATGCGCTCCCTCGCCTTGGCTAGGGCTCTCTGAAAGAACTTGAGAATAGCTGGCGTACGTGTTTCCCTATATGCAAGCCCAACTCGTCTGGCAGTGCGTTTCAAAGCACGCAATTTGGGGTCATTGTAATAGGCATGGTGTTTATTACTTTTCATATCGTTCCGACTATTTAGTAGCGACAGCAGTTGATTCCCATTCCCGTTACTGAAGCGGGAGCCACCAATGTCCTTGTGTCTAGCATTGTGTCTACCAATTTGTTGTCAACTACCATTTTAAGCTGTCATTGCAATCAATCATAGCTACCTATGTGCTTTAATATACTGTACCTATAATTTTCTCTCATCTTTTTTTTTTCATTCCATGTAATCTGTTATCATTTTTTTGTCTATAAATTTTGCAAGTATTTACCTCCTTAAAATTTTCTTAGATTAAGGACCTGCCCGAAACGCTGCGCGTGCTAGTGGCTTTACAAGACTGTAATTACCATATTTGTATCCTCACATTCCTTATGTACATTCTTGAATATGCATAAATAAATAAATAAATAAATTGTAGTCACCAAGAATGATGGTGGGCTCTGCTTGAGCGCAGGCCGGAAGATCAATATAATTTAACTTTCCTGTTGGAGCATATAGATTAAATACTTTGAGGACAAAGTTGCCCACATAGATCCTCACTCCATGATACTGTTGACCCGCACTTTGTTTTTCTGGCAGAAGTTGATGGGGGAGGGATTGTTTGATGTATAGAATGCAAGAGTTACAGGATATGAAGCAGTGAGAAACAAATGAGGCAATTTCGAGGGTGAGGATCTTGCGGGAACTCTGCACTCCTGGAGACATACAATATTGATGTGTTCAGTTGTTACTTTGTGATGTAAATCACAGAACCTTCTCTTGATGGATGCAATGTTACAGCTAAGATGGATAACTTAGTTATTTGTGCGTTTACAGTAAGCATTATATAGATTGATATTATTAGTCTACTTAATATATATTATCTATTTCACTGCGATATAAGTCCAGGATCATTTCTTAGCATATTATTAATATAACACATTTGCCTCCAATTGTTTAGTACACTTTGTCTGTCTGTTATCTATAGAGTTGTGTTCAGTATAGCTTAGCACAGCTTTAGCAGTTAATCTGCGTGGACGGCTTCCTCCAATCAAAGATTCAAGATCACTAGAAGTTTCACCAGATTGGCAAGGGAACACTTGTTTGGAGGGTTCAGGGGTTGAAGGGGGGTCAGGGGTGGGTGGGTGTCAGTCCCCGTTTACAAGTTCCCTCATGCACTTGAGCAGCCCTGCAATGTCACCGGTTGATTTTTTCTCATGTTGGAGCTGCTCTTGAAGCCGCTGCGTCTCCGTCTCCTGCCGTGACTGCTGCTGGTGTTGCTGCCACCGTTCATGACGGGCAGCTGCTGCGTCTCCTGCTGTGACTGCTGCTGGTGTTGCTGCCACCGTTCATGACGGGCAGCCGCTGCGTCTCCTGCTGTGACTGCTGCTGGTGTTGCTGCCACCGTTCATGAAGGGCAGCCGCTGCGTCTCCTGCTGTGACTGCTGCTGGTGTTGCTGCCACCGTTCATGAAGGGCAGCCGCTGCGTCTCCTGCTGTGACTGCTGCTGGTGTTGCTGCCACCGTTCATGACGGGCAGCCGCTGCGTCTCCTGCTGTGACTGCTGCTGGTGTTGCTGCCACCGTTCATGAAGGGCAGCCGCTGCGTCTCCTGCTGTGACTGCTGCTGGTGTTGCTGCCACCGTTCATGAAGGGCAGCCACTGCGTCTCCTGCTGTGACTGCTGCTGGTGTTGCTGCCACCGTTCATGAAGGGCAGCCACTGCGTCTCCTGCTGTGACTGCTGCTGGTGTTGCTGCCACCGTTCATGACGGGCAGCTGCTGCGTCTCCTGCTGTGACTGCTGCTGGTGTTGCTGCCACCGTTCATGACGGGCAGCTGCTGCGTCTCCTGCTGTGACTGCTGGTGGTGTTGCTGCCACCGTTCATAAAGGGCAGCCGCTGTTTGATTTTTTTCAGTGGAACGTCCCAATGGCGAGTTGATATTGAGGCTGAAGTTGCGATCCGTCTCAGCTTGATCCTGTTACTTATCCTCCACTTAAAGTTGACTGTGGGTTTTTCTTGGCATTAATAGAGGCACACTGTGAAAAATATTTGTTTATGTTTTAAAGTTTTCCGTTTTCTTATAATATTATTATGACCATTTTCTATGAATCCTAAGCCGACGTTAAGAATACTTTCACTCTCCAAAACCTGCATTTTCTATGAATCCTAAGCCGACGTTAAGAATACTTTCACTCTCCAAAACCTGGGGCCAGATTCACGAAAACACTTACGCAAGCACTTACGAATGTTTACATCTTTCCTCAATCTTTGACGGCTTTGGTTACATTTATTAAATAGTTTACGAGCATGAAAACTTCTCATTTAACTGTTGGTATTGTTATAAACAGCCTCCTGGTGCTTCGTAGCTCATTAACTGTTTAATAATTAGAAACAAAGCTGCCAAAGATTTAGAAAAGATGTACAGGTTCGTAAGTGCTTTCGTGAATCTGGCCCCCCTGACCAGTAAGATGCTATCACAGGATATGTATACCGATATTATATACCTTAGTTATCAGTGTATACTCAGCGGTATATGCTGTACTTTTAGTTTAGGTTCAAGATGACAGACAGAGACAGAGAGAGATAGACAGTAGATAAACTGATAAATAGGTGGATGAATTGATGGGTAGATATAAGTACGTGGATAGATGGATGGATAGACGAAGAGATAGACGGAAAAATAGTTGGATGGATACATGGACAGAAAGATGAGTAGGTAAATGGATAGAAAACTAGATGGATAGATAAATAAATAGAAAGCGTAACGGATAGAAAGCTAAATGATAGATATATAGAAAACTAAATAGGTATATAGATTGATGGATAGATGGCAGCACAGATGGACGGATAGATACATGATAGATATATGGATGGACAGATGCATGAATAGATGGACTTAAAGATGGACTTATCGATGGATAGATAGATGGATAGATAGATGAATAGATGGATGGATAGTAGGATGGATAGTAGGATGGATAGATTGCTAGAGGAATGTATGGTTAGTAGAATAAATAAATAGGTGGATATATAGATGGATATATGAATCGAAAGATGGATATATAGTTGGAAAGAATGGTATATGGATGGATACATGGATGAATTGATGGATGGCTATAGATGTGTGTGTATATATATATATATATATATATATATATATATATATATATATATATATATATATATATATATATATATATATATATATATATATATGTCGTACCTAGTAGCCAGAACGCACTTCCCAACCTATTATGCAAGGCCCGATTTGCCTAATAAGCCAAGTTTTCATGAATTAATTGTTTTTCGACTACCTAACCTACCTAACCTAACCTAACTTTTTCTGCTACCTAACCTAACCTAACCTATAAAGATAGGTTACGTTAGGTTAGGTAGGGTTGGTTAGGTTCGGTCATATATCTACGTTAATTTTAACTCAAATAAAAAAAAAATTGACCTCATACATAATGAAATGGGTAGCTTTATCATTTCATAAGAAAAAAATTAGAGAAAATATATTATTTCAGGAAAACTTGGCTTATTAGGCAAATCGGGCCTTGCATTTTAGGCCGAATACGACGTTCTGGCTACTAGGTACGACATATATATATATATATGTATATGTATATATACATATATGTATATGTATATATACATATATGTATATATAAATAAATATATATATATATAATATATATTTAATATGTATTTAATATATATATATATATATATATATATATATATATATATATATATATATATATATATATATATATATATATATATATATATATATATATAATATAAATATATATATATATATATATATATATATATATATATATATATATATATATATATATATATATATATAGTTATGAGTGTGTAAGACATCCACACACGTATGTGGCCAGGACCGTGAGACAGACCGCGTCCAGTACAGGACTAAGATACGCTGTGCACCCACCAAACTAACACTTCTTTAGGTACATTTATATTTTAACAGTTATAATAGGTTAAGTATTATTGAATGTTTTACTAAATTGTATCATTATAAATGTCGTAGACATATGCGTAATATTTCTGAATGTAATACTTATGTTACATGTTTATAGAAATATAAAGTGAAGGATAATGGAGTGTTTGGTAAGTGTAGGCGGCCGGCGGAGGTGCGAGTGACGCGCCGTCGCCGCCCCAGACGCCGCCACACAGCCCGTGGTCACACACACACTCTTGTCTTGCTCTCACACTCTACCACTGCACCTCACCAACATGTATTAGGTAAGTGTTCCACTCATAATTGTAGCAAGATGTATTTAATAGCTATTTTTTGTTTTGGTTTTTAAACTACGACTGGGGTTCATAAGGGCTGTCAAATGACGTACCTTGTGAAGCTGCAAGCAAGAGCTGTTATCCTACCTCAGCTCATCTGAAGCCTGCTCTTAAAAACTCATTTATTTCATGAGAATGTACTTTAAAACTATCATCTAGGAAACTATCATATAAGGATCCTGATGAAATTGTAAGCAAGAGCTGTAATCATACCTCAGCTAAGTTAAACCTACTCCTAGAGGCCCATTTATTTCATGAGTTTGTTATATGCATCAGTAGGAATAGCCTTTATTCATTAACAACATTAGGTAACAATCATATAAGGAACAGGATGAGCCTGTAGCCATCTGTGTACCAGAGCCTTCATGTCATCAGTGGACCTGATCTCCTTTGTATCAATTTGTTGAGCGAACAAGTTCCAGATGCGAGTCAGCGTAAGAGTGAATGATCACTGTTGTTGTGATGTTCTTGAAAAAGGCACAACCAGCAGGAGACTTTTAAGGTTGAGGACCTGGTGCTACGGGTGGCAATTACTAGTAGTAAACGGAGTTGGGTCAGGTGCAGAACTTTAAAGATGTTGGACTTGTACATAACAGTAAGACCACCAACATCCTGATGGTGTTGCATGCTCTAATGTTCAGAACAATCCCACCAGACTTGGTTAAGACTAGAGACTTTGTCCAACAGTTTGATGAATGATGGGGGGGGGGGGGTGGTCAGGCGATCCAGGAAAGGGGTGCATGCACTAGATGGCACACTACAACCCCCCCTTCCCCCTTCTCCTCCTAGACCCAGCCTGTCTCGGTGCAACCATGAGGTATAACCGACAATTGTAGCAAAGTTCTCAGAAGTCCTGTCATCTAGAAATGTATCTAGCACACAACCACAGCAGGACGATAAGTGTTCACGAGACTGTGTGAGAGATCGCCAACAACGGTAATGGAGCCCCTGATTTTGACAGCCAGTATTCTGATCGATGTAGAATATCGATCGATTCTGAACACGAAGACACTTCATGTCTGCGTGTTGCTTCAGAAAGCAGCTGTGTATGGTGGCAGACCTCGTAGCTGGTGTGTGTGCTTGTGGTGTGTAAATCTGCTGTGCTAAGTAAGGCCCAGCGCCACCTGCAGAGCTTGGGTATGGATAGTAAGGGTGCTGACAAGAAAGGGTATGCACTAAGTCTGAGTATTTCTTAATTTAAATTGATCCAAGATAAGATCTCTAAACATTTGTTCCTGCCTATCCAGATCCATTTTGGTTCGACATGAGTCCTCTTGATGACCTCTTCGGTGGCAGTGATTGCACCTGAGAACACTCTGACACCTTTCAGCCGCATGCCCTCTGCGATTGCATTTAGAGCAAGGCCTTATTATGATGCTGGGAATTTGACTGCCAGAGCTAAGCCACCGATTCAAGAGTTGAGACCCGTGCTGAGTGTGCTGCTGGTGTTGTTGTATACGGCCTTGTTGAGGTTGGTGATGCAGTGCCTGGTTATGTTGTGGCTGAGGAAGTGGAGGCCGAGGACGCTGGTTAGGGTACCCCCGCCTATGCCCACTCCCTCTAGGCCTATTCTGGATGGTAGAGTTTTGATTTGGCCCTTGTACACGTGCTGTGGTCACCTGTTGATTGACAGGTGCAGATGTAGGTACCAGTGTGTCTGAATTGTTAGGAGTGGAAGTCACACTGGGTGTTATATATGAACGCTGTGCATTTATTCGGTAGGTGTCAGAAGGTGTTGGCTGCCACAAAGATTTGTCTGGAAGACCTGCAGCAGGATTTGCAGAGTCGGAGTTGTGGATTGAGGCTCCTTGTGAAGCTTTACGTTGGATAGATTCCCACCAAGCTTTAGCCTCGGAGTTGCTAGCAATGTGATTAGACCAGAAACTGTCAACCTCGACGCTTTGTGCAGAGCAGCTTGAGTCCTTTGTTGAAACTGTGTTCTGATTTTCGCACACTGCCTTGAAGGAGTCAATGAGCCCCAGAATGTCAATCAGAGCCTCCCTATGTTGGAGATACTTCTGAGAGAGTTTGTAAAACTTAACAAAAGCATTCTGTTGATCAGTACATGTGTGTGCTAGGTTGGAATTATTCAGGTCTCGCTGTGTAGCAAAGTCAGATACCGTGACATACTCCCCAGGATCAACAATCCCCCGCTGGGTCCTGTTATCTGGCACTTGAGTACAGCAGAAGTCAGTTTCTGTCTTGCACTGTGTATGGCAAATGTTAAGACAGTTATCCTCCTTGCACTCAACAAACTCTTTTTTCCTTGTAGTATAACAAAAAACACAACATAAATACTGTGGAAGATATCCAGAGACAGATCTAGGTTTCAAGATCTTAATATGGTTTTGATATGAACAGAGAGAGAGAAAGATCAGTCAGCTGACCTGACCCGTGGGACTCGGCATGAGAGGGGGGGGGGGGTAGAGGGAGGCGGTCTGCCCGCGCCTGGCGTTACCTAGGTCACACAGTAAATACACAGCGCAAAATCATTAAGGGAACGCGGCTCTCACTGTCGGTAGACTATCCACAACGATCACCGAGTATTCACACACGACACACGCAAAGCACAGTCTCCTGGACCGCACCAAGGACCCACCTCCCGACCGCGTCTGTTTCTCTCTCTCTCTCTCTCTCTCTTTCACACACACGCACGCACGCACGCACGCACGCACGCACGCACGCACGCACGCACGCAAGCACACACACACACACACACACACACACACACACACACACACACACACACACACACACACACACACACACACACACACACACACACACAGACCCTGAAAGAAGACCCAGACAGGAATATGATGGAAACAACATGGCCACCATTAACATAATAGAAAGAGCAGCTTCTGTTGCTAGCAGGAATGGATCTGGACTACTAATTATGGGAGACTTCAACCATGGGAAGATAGATTGGAAGAACAGAGACCCGCATGGAGGACCAGAAACATGGAGAGCTAAGCTGCTGGACGTGGCAACAAGAAACTTTCTAAGTCAACACATCAAGGAACCGACAAGAATGAGAGGAGGGGATGAACCAGCCTTGTTTCATCTGATATTTACCGTAAATGAGTCGGATATAAGGGAAGTTAAGTTGGAAGCCCCCTTGGGAATGAGTGATCATAGTGTATTGAGCTTTGAGTACCTGGTTGAGCTAGGAAATATCTCCCCCCAAAAAGAACTGGGAAACAAAGGGCTGGTGTACCGAAAGGGAAACTATGAGGAGATGAATAAATTCTTAAGGGATATACAATGGGACACAGAACTCAGAACCAAGTCCGTACAAGACATGATGAACTATGTCACCCAAAAGTGTCAGGTGGCTGTAAGCAGGTTTGTCCCGGCCCGACAGGAAAAAACAGAGAAGCAAAAGAAGAATCTGTGGTTTAATAGGGAATGTATGAAAGCAAAGGAGCTAAACAAAAGGGCATGGAGGAACTTCCGTAATAACAGAACACCAGAAAGTAGAGAGAGATACCAGAGAACCAGGAACGAGTATGTTAGTGTGAGAAGAGCAGCTGAGAAAAAGTATGAAAATGATATAGCTAATAAAGCCTAGACGAACCAAGGCTACTACACAGTCACATCAGGAGGAAGACAACAGTGAAGGAACAGGTGATGAACCTTAGGACGGGTGAGGACAGGTACACAGAAAATGACAAAGAGGTGTGTGAAGAACTCAACAAAAGGGTCCAGGAGGTCTTTACAATAGAACAAGGAGAAGTCACGGCGCTAGGAGAGGTGGCAGCAAACCAGGCTACCTTGGAAAGGTTCGAAATTACAAGAGATGAGGTCGAGAAGCACCTATTGGTGCTGGACGTGAGAAAAGCTGTTGGGCCGGATGGAATCTCACCATGGGTATTGAAAGAGTGTGCAGGAGCACTTTGCTTGCCACTCTCCATAGTGTATAGTAAGTCACTGGAGATGGGAGACCTACCAGAAATATGGAAGTGGCGAATGTGGTCCCAATATACAAAAAGGGCGACAGGCAAGAGGCACTGAACTACAGCCCAGTGTCCTTGACTTGTATACCATGCAAGGTGATGGAGAAGATCGTGAGAAAAAAACCTGGTAACACATCTGGAGAGAAGGGACTTCGTGACAAAGCGCCAACATGGGTTCAGGGAGAGTAAATCTTGCCTGAGTGGCTTAATAGAATTCTATGACCAGGTGACAAATATTAAGCAAGAAAGAGAAGGGTGGACGGACTGCATTTTTTTGGACTGTCGGAAAGCCTTTGAAACAGTACCCCATAAAAGGTTGATGCATAAGCTGAAGAAACATTCGGGAGTAACTGGTAGGGCGCTCCAGTGGATAAGGGAGTACCTAAGCAATAGGAAGCAGAGAGTTACAGTGAGGGGTGAGACCTCAGATTTGCATGAAGTCACCAGTGGAGTCCAACAGGGTTCTGTACTCGGACCTATCCTGTTTCTGATGTACGTAAATGATCTCCCAGAGGGTATAGACTCATTCCTCTCAATGTTTGCTGACAGCACCAAAATTTGAGAAGGATTAAGACAGGGGAGGACAGCTTGAGGCTTCAAGTAGACCTGGACAAGCTGCAGGAATGGTCGAATAAATGGTTGTTAGAGTTTAACCCAAGCAAATGTATTGTAATGAAGATAGGGGTAGTCAGCAGGAGACCAGATACAAGATATCATTTGGGAGATGAAATACTTCAGGAGTCAGAGAGAGAGAAAGACCTGGGGGTTGATATCACGCCAGACCTGTCCCCTGAAGCTCATATCAAGAGGATAACATCAGCAGCATATGCCAGGTTGGCTAACATAAGAACGGCCTTACGAAACTTGTGTAAGGAATCTTTCAAAACATTATATACCACATATGTCAGACCAATCCTAGAGTATGCGGCTCCAGCATAGAGTCCTTATCTAGCCAAGCATAAGACTAAACTGGAAAAGATTCAAAGGTTTGCCACCAGAGTAATACTCGAGCAGAGAGGTATGAGCTACGAGGAGAGACTACGGGAATTAAACCTCACTTCGTTGGAAGACAGAAGAGTTAGGGGGGACATGACCACCACATTCAAGATTCTGAAGGGAATCGACAGGGTAGATAAAGACAGGCTATTTAACACAAGGGCACACGCACTAGGGGACACAGGTGGAAACTGAGTGCCCAAATGAGCTGCAGAGATATTAGAAAGAACTATTTTAGTGTCAGAGTGGTTGACAAATGGAATGCATTAGGAAGTAATGTGGTGGAGGCTGACTCCATACACAGTTTTAAGTGTAGATATGATAGAGCCCAATAGGCTCAGGAACCTGTACACCTGTTGATTGACTGTTGAGAGGCGGGACCAAAGAGCCAGAGCTCCACCCCTGCAAGCACAATTAGGTGAGTACAGAGATGTGGTGGAGGCTGACTCCATACACAGTTTTAAATGTAGATATGATAGAGCCCAGTAGGCTCAGGAATTTGTACACCAATTGATTAACAGTTGAGAGGCGGGACCAAAGAGCCAAAGCTCAACCCTCACAAGCACAAATAGGTGAGTACACACACACACACACACACACACACACACACACACACACACACACACACACACACACACACACACACACACACACACACACATACACACACCCAGACCCTGAATGAAGACCCAGACAGGAATATGATGGAAACAACATGGCCACCATTAACATAATAGAAAGAGCAGCTTCTGTTGCTAGCAGGAATGGATCTGGACTACTAATTATGGGAGAATTCAACCATGGGAAGATAGATTGGGAGAAAAGAGACCCGCATGGAGGATCAGAAACATGGAGAGCTAAGCTGCTGGACGTGGCAACAAGAAACTTTCTAAGCCAGGACATCAAGGAACCAACAAGAATGAGAGGAGAAGATGAACCAGCAATGCTTGATTTGATATTCACCCTAAATGAGTTGGATATAAAGGAAGTTACGATGGAAGCGCCCTTGGGAATGAGTGACCACAGTGTATTGAACTTTGAGTACCTGGTAGAGCTAGAAATTATCTCCCCCAAAAAAGAACTAGGAATCAAAAGGCTGGCATACCGAAAGGGGAATTATGAACAGATGAGAAGATTCCTAAGGGAAATACCTTGGGACACAGACCTCAGAGATAAGTCTGTACAGGGTATGATGGTCTATGTTACCTAAAAGTGTAAGGAGGCAGTAAACAGGTTCATCCCGGCCCAAAGGGAAAAATCCGAGCAGCAGCAGAAGAATCCATGGTATAATAGGGCATGTACAAAAGCGAAGAAACTGAACAAAAGGGCGTGGAGGAACTTCCGGAATAACAGAACACCAGAAAGCAGAGAGAGATACCAGAGAACAAGGAATGAGTATGTAAGGGTGTGAAGAGAAGCAGAGAAAAGTTTTCAAAATGATATAGCAAACAAAGCCAAGACCGAAGCAAAGCTACTCCACAGTCACATCAGAAGGAAAACAACAGTGCAAAAACAGGTATTGAAACTTAGAACAGGCGAGGACAGGTATACAGAGAATGACAAAGAGGTGTGTGAAGAACTCAACAAGAGGTTCCAGGAGGTCTTCACAATAGAACAAGGTGAGGTCACTGTGCTAGGAGAAAGGGAGGTAAACCAGGCGGCCTTGGAAGAGTTCGAAATTACGAGAGAGGAGGTCAAGAAACACCTGCTGGATCTGGATGTTAGAAAGGCTGTTGGTCCAGATGGGATCTCACCATGGGTACTGAAAGAGTGTGCAGAGGCACTTTGCTTGCCACTCTCCATAGTGTATAGTAAGTCACTAGAGATGGGAGACCTACCAGAAATATGGAAGTGGCGAATGTGGTCCCAATATACAAAAAGGGCGACAGGCAAGAGGCACTGAACTACAGCCCAGTGTCCTTGACTTGTATACCATGCAAGATGATGGAGAAGATCGTGAGAAAAAACCTGGTAACACATCTAGAGAGAAGGGACTTCGTGACAAATCGCCAACATGGGTTCAGGGAGGGTAAATTTTGCCTGAGTGGCTTAATAGAATTCTACGACCAAGTGACAAAGATTAAGCAAGAAAGAGAGGCCTTGGCGGACTGCATTTTCTTGGATTGTCAGAAAGCCTTTGACACAGTACCGCATAAGAGGCTGGTACATAAGCTGGAGAGACAGGCAGGTGTAGCTGGTAAGGTGCTCCAGTGGATAAGGGAGAACCTAAGCAATAGGAAGCAGAGAGTTACGGTGAGGGGTGAGACCTCCGATTGGCGTGAAGTCACCAG
>NC_091173.1:25286619-25299119 GCF_040958095.1 Procambarus clarkii | reverse complement strand
TTTGTGAAGGGGGAACCCACAACCAGCTACCCAGTAACACCAGCAGGAAGGGCAACCCCACCACCCTCCTCTGCATACAAAGTCCCCCTACCTCCACTCAAATGCTCAGCCGAATCTCCCTTCCCCCACACCCAATCCCCACCCTTCTACCCCTCCCCTCCCCCACCAAGTCCCCTCTCCCCCCTTTTCCTTCCTGTCCACCCTCCCCATTCACCCCATACCCTCCCTGTCCCTCCCCCTCCCCCTTCACTTGACCCCCCACCCCCTTATCCCAGTATCCTTTGAGACCCTGTTATCCACCTCACAGGTCCTCACACCATGGAACAGCTTCCCCCACCAGCAGAACACTCACCATGGAGGCGATTTGAGAAAGGACAGAAGAAAGCGAGCCTCAAGGCAATGTACACTGACATTGATGGAGTTACAAATAAGGCTAATGAGCTTGGTGAATGGGTACTAGAGGAAAACCCAGACATAATAGCTCTCACAGAAACAAAGCTAATGAAAACCATAACAAATGCAGTGTTCCCAAAGGACTATTATGTTATGAGAAAAGAGAGGGAAGGAAGAGGTGGTGGTGGTGTAGCTCTGCTGGTAAGAAAAGGCTGGGATTTTGAGGAGATGGTTATTCAGGGCTGTGAAGGTTTCAGTGACTACATAACAGGTACCATAAGAACTAGAGGGCAAAAAATTATAGTCGTAGTCATATATAATCCACCGCCAAATGACAGAAGACCCAGACAGGAATATGACTGAAACAACATGGCCACCATTAACATAATAGAGAGAGAGCAGCATCTGTTGCTAGCAGGAATGGATCTGGACTACTAATTATGGGAGACTTCAACCATGGGAAGATAGATTGGGAGAACAGAGACCCGCATGGAGGACCAGAATCATGGAGAGCTAAGCTGCTGGATGTGGCAACAAGAAACTTTCTAAGCCAGCACATCAAGGAACCAACAAGAATGAGAGAAGATGAATCAGCAATGCTTGATTTGTTATTTACCCTAAATGAGTGGGATATAAGGGAAGTTAAGATGGAAGCACCCTTGGGAATGAGTGACCACAGTGTATTGAACTTTGAGAACCTGGTAGAGAGAAATGATCTCCCCCAAAAAAGAACTAGGAAACAAAAGGCTGGCATACCGAAAGGGGAATTATGAAGAGATGAGAAGTTTCCTAAGTGAAATACCGTGGGACACAGACCTCAGCGATAAGTCTGTACAAGATATGATGGACTATGTTACCCAAAAGTGTCAGGAGGCAGTAAACAGGTTCATCCCGGCCCAAAGGGAGAAATCCGAGAAGCAACAGAAAAATCCATGGTATATAATAGAGCATGTATGAAAGCAAAGAAACTGAACAAAAGGGTGTGGAGGAACTTCCGGAATAGCAGAACACCAGAAAGCAGAAAGATATACCAGAGAACCAGGAATGAGTATGTCAGGGGTGAGAAGAGAAGCAGAGAAAAGTTATGAAAATGATATAGCAAACAAAGCCAAGACCGAACCAAAGCTACTCCACAGTCACATCAGGAGGAAAACAACAGTGAAAGAACAGGAATTGAATATTAGAACAGGAGAGGACAGGTATACAGAGAATGACAAAGAGGTGTGTGAAGAACTCAACAACAGGTTCCAGGAGGTCTTCACAATAGAACAAGGTGAGGTCACTGTGCTAGGAGAAAGGGAGGTAAACCAGGCGGCCTTGGAAGGGTTCGAAATTACGAGAGAGGAGGTCAAGAAACACCTGCTGGATCTGGATGTTAGAAAGCTGTTGGTCCAGATGGGATCTTGCCATGGGTACTGAATGAGTGTGCAGAGGCACTTTGCTTGCCACTCCCTATAGTGTATAGTAAGTCACTAGAGACGGGAGACCTACCAGAAATATGGAAGTGGCGAATGTGGTCCCAATATACAAAAAGGGCAACAGGCAAGAGGCACTGAACTACAGCCCAGTGTCCTTGACTTGTATACCATGCAAGGTGATGGAGAAGATCGTGAGAAAAAAGCTGGTAACACATCTGGAGAGAAGGGACTTCGTGACAAATCGCCAACATGGGTTCAGGGAGGGTAAATCTTTCCTGACTGGCTTAATAGAATTCTACGGTGACAAAGATTAAGCAAGAAAGATAAGGCTGGGCAGACTGCATTTTCTTGGATTCTCGGAAAGCCTTTGACACAGTACCGCATAAGAGGCTGTTACATAAGCTGGAGAGACAGGCATGTGTAGCTGGTAAGGTGCTCCAGTGGATAAGGGAGTACCTGAGCAATAGGAAGCAGAGAGTTACGGTGAGGGGTGAGACCTCAAATTGGCGTGAAGTCACCAGTGGAGTCCCACACAGAGTTCTGAACTCGGTTCTATCATGTTTCTGATATATGAAATGATCTCCCGGAGGGTATAGATTCATTTCTTTCAATGTTTGCGGACGATGCCAAAATTATGAGAAGAATTAAGACAGAGAAGGATTGCTTGAGGCTTCAAGAAGACCTAGACAAGCTGAAGTAATGGTCAAACAAATGGTTGTTAGAGTTTAACCCAAGCAAATGTAATGTAATGAAGATAGGTGTAGGGAGCAGGAGGCCAGATACAAGGTACCATCTGGGAGATGAAATACTTCAAAAGTCAGAGAAAGAAAAAGACTTGGGGGTTGATATCACGCCAGACCTGTCTCCTGCAGCCCAGATCAAGAGGATAACATCAGCGGCATATGCCAGGCTGGCCAATATAAGAACGGCATTCAGAAACTTGTGTAAGGAATAAGAACATAAGAACAAAGGTAACTGCAGAAGGCCTATTGGCCCATACGAGGTAGCTCCTATCTATAACCACCCAATTCCACTCATATACTTGTCCAACCCGCGCTTGAAACAATCGAGGGACCCCACCTCTACCACGTTACGCTGTAATTGGTTCCACAAATCAACAACCCTGTTACCAAACCAGTATTTACCCAAGTCTTTCCTAAATCTAAACTTATCCAATTTATACCCACTGTTTCGTGTTCTGTCTTGTGTTGATACTTTTAATACCCTATTAATATCTCCTTTCTTATGTCCAATTATCCACTTGTAAACCTCTATCATGTCACCCCTAACTCTTCGCCGTTCCAGTGAATGCAATTTAAGCTTTGTTAATCTTTCTTCATATGAAAGGTTTCTAATTTGGGAAATTAACTTAGTCATCCTACGCTGGACACGTTCAAGTGAATTTATATCCATTCTATAGTACGGCGACCAAAACTGAACTGCATAATCTAGATGGGTCCTAACCAGAGCAAGATATAGCTTGAGAACCACACCAGGTGTCTTGTTACTAACGCTGCGATTAATAAATCCAAGTGTCCTATTTGCCTTATTACGAACATTCATGCATTGATCCTTTTGTTTTAAATTCTTACTTATCATAACTCCCAGATCCCTTTCGCAATTCGACAGCATTAAACTGCATCTGCCAATCCTTTGACCATTTCAAAACCCTATTTAGATCAACTTGAAGTGATAGTGAGTCTTCTTCCGTGTTAATTTCCCTGCCGATTTTTCTATCATCGGCAAATTTGCAAATGTTGCTACTCAAACCTGAATCTAAATCATTGATATATATTATAAACAACAGTGATCCCAGGATACAGCCCTGAGGCACTCCACTTACAACATTTTCCCAATCTGATTTAACCCCATTTATACTAAGTCTCTGTTTCCTTTGGAATAGCCATGCCCTAATCCAACTTAATATAGCACCTCCAATACCATTTTCGACGTTCTCGCCACAGTTGGGCACGGTAATCTGTGATTACCGTGGCATTGATATGATTTCTTACTAGAACTGAAATGCCTCTGGTGCCACCTTGTGCCATAGGGCAGTGGAATCCTTGATATCCTGGGATATTGATAAATCTGCCAGTCCTGGTGAGTGTTTCTTGGAGTAGAACAATATCAATGCTATCCTTGAGAAGCACTGCTCTGAGTGTTTGTGCTTTGCTTTTGAATCCTTGAATATTCCATTGTATAATTTTGAGATTGTCCATTTTTCCGTTTATAGTGGAATCATTGAGTCCATGGTTTTTATAGTACTGGTTTTCCCGACCGTTTGTGTCTTCTTGGCTGGAGTGGTGACTTTCTTCTTGGCGGGTGAGGAGACTCCTGGTTGGGCCGAAGCGCTCCTGCTACATCCAGCCACTGAGGCACCCGATGATGCAGGGATCATCATTCCTGCCTGGGAGGTCCCAGAGGCAACGGCAGGCATGTTCACCCTGCCGCCCCGATCCATTCTGTTGCTGTCTCCCAGTGGAGCAGCGCCCTCCTGCCCCCTCCAGTTGTTGGAGGCCCCGTCCTTGCCCAGACCAGAAGGACCCGGCGCGCCAGACTGTTGCTGATCTTCATTTATTCGGACTTGCCGAGGGGTGTACCACTGGCTTTTTACCGAGGGTCTGGTCGATTGGGGTCTCGAAGTTGTTACTTTGGGTTGCTGGGTTGATCCGAAAGCTAGTATTTTTTTTACCCTTTCTGGACATCGTTTGTTCCAGGCGTGATGTGTATCCCCGCAGTTTGGGCATTTTGCTTTCCTTTGTCTGCCTTCTTTGTGCAGATTCTTGCATATGTCGGTATTATGGAGCTCGCTACATACACCACATCGTTCCGGGCCTCTGCAGCCATCTTTGTGGTGGCCGAAGCGCTGACATCTGTAACAGTGCATGGGTTCTGGGTTGTACAGTCTCAGCCTGAATTGACCACAGATGCCAACACTCAGAGTGTTGATGCGAGGTCCTTTTATTGTTACAAGAACCTGTCTTATTTCTATATTGATGTGCTTGCATCTTTCCGCCGTTGTGACATTTGGGCATTCTAGGAGTCTGTTTGCATGAACTTCGACCGGGAAATTTTGAACTATCATTTTGGTGATTTTTTCTTCTGGTTTCAGTTCCACTAGGTGTTCTGTGTTCCTGAGGTTTGTTATTATATCCGGATTAGCTGTGGATATGTTATATCTGCCTCTAATGTCAGGTTTGGCTCTAAGATCTGATCCTGGATTATTCTTTTCCAGTGCGGCAATGTAAGCATAAGTGGGACAGTCTACTGTTTTTTTGGTCTTGAATATGGACCTTGGCATTGGTTTAGGTGCTCCTCTTGAGCTCTGGTTTGCTTCTAGTTTGGTTTCTTTGGACGTTTCTTCGGTTCTTCTTCGTTTGTTTGCCTTTCCGTTGCCTACAAGTTGCCACGGTGCTTCGTTGAGGGTTGGGTCGTCTTCAGCAATTTTCCTTGCTCTTGCTACTATATCAGTGTGTCCTTCTGACGTTAATAATTCAAGAAGGATGGTTAGGAAAGTCATATCCTGGGGAGACATGGTTACACTGTACTAAAAGAGTAACTGAGGGAGTGACTGTAACTGTGTACTGCTACACTCAGCGACTGCGAGTTGGTAGCACGATTGGTCTGTTAACTATGTCAATTCGAGAAGTCAATTCTTAGCCGTGCTAATGTGAGACCACTGATTGATTAATGAGCTACGGTGGCACGGGAATGAATAGCCTTCAAGCGCGGGTTGGACAAGTATATGATTGATTGATTGATGAAGATTAAGCCACGCAAGAGGTGGCACGGGCATGAATAGCCCGTAAGTGGTACAATTTTTTTTCTCAGTACTCTGAGTTTGCATTTAACCATCAAGCTGTTATCGCGGGGGAGGATACTGCTTCACAGTCTTTATGAGGGTGTCCAGCTGCTGGACACCTTTGTTGACCAGAAGAGTGGCTGTGTTGATGGCTTCAGGGTGGCCACTACATGATTCAGGAACTCTTAAAGCTCTTCTAAGGTCATTGGTTGCTTCACATTCCAGAAGATAGCGAAGTAATGGCTTTTCTGTGACAGTTTGGCAGAAGATGCACTCTCTGTCGGGGTTCACCAATCTCCCAGTTGCATCTGTAACCTAGACGTAGTCTATATAGCCTAACTGCTATTTCCCTGTGGATTCCTTTTGAGATATTTAACCTTTCTAATTTGGTTGCCTGAAGATACCATGTTGCAGATGGCGAACCTTCAGCTATTCTCTGGTGCAGGTCGGCTTTGTTGAGATGTGAGAGTTTTTTGGTGATGATGTTTTTTATGTTCTCTAGGCTGGGTTGAATTGTTTTATGTATCACTGGATGACGAGTTGCCAATTTAGCAATTTCATCAGCTTTTTCATTTAATGGGATTCCAATATGGGATGGGATCCAGTTTAAAGTTATGACAAGTACATGAGTGGGATTGGGTGGTTATAGATAGGAGCTGCCTCGTATGGGCCAATAGGCCTTCTGCAGTTACATTTGTTCTTATGTTCTTATGTTCTTATCAACAGCCTCAACTATGCTGGAATAAAAAGATAGCAAGTTTGTTATCATTTGTTATCATATCATCATAAATCATTCAGAACTTTGTATACCACATATGTTAGGCCAATCCTAGAGTATGCAGCCCTAGCATGAAGTCATTTCTAGTCAAGGATATGACCAAACTAGAAAAGGTTCAAAGGTTTGCCTCCAGACTAGTACCCGAGCTGAGAGGGATGAGCTACGAGGAGAGACTACGGGAATTAAACCTCACTTCGCTGGAAGACAGAAGAGTTAGGGGGGACATGATCACCACATTCAAGATTCTCAAGGGAATTGATAGGGTAGATAAAGACAGTCAATTTAACATCAGGGGCACACGCACTAGGGGACACTGGTGGAAATTGAGTGCCCAAATGAGCCGCAGAGAACATACATAAGAACAAAGGCAACTGCAGAAGGCCTATTGGCAGCTCCTATTTATAACCACCCAATCCCACACATATACATGTCCAACCCATGCTTGAAACAATCGAGGGACCCCACCTCCACAATGTTACGCGGCAATTGGTTCCACAAATCAACAACCCTGTTACTGAACCAGTATTTACCCAAGTCTTTCCTAAATCTAAACTTATCCAATTTATACCCATTGTTTCGTGTTTTGTCTTGTGTTGATACTTTTAATACCCTATTAATATCCCCTTTATTATGTACATTCACCCACTTGTAAACCTCTATCATGTCACTCCTAACTCTTCTCCGTTCCAGTGAATGCAACTTAAGCTTTGTTAATCTTTCTTCATATGACAGATTTCTAATTTGGGGATTTAACTTAGTCATCCTACGCTGGACACGTTCAAGTGAATTTATATCCATTCAATAATACGGCGACCAAAACTGAACTGCATAATCTAAATGGGGCCTAACCAGAGCAAGATATAGCTTAAGAACCACACCAGGTGTCTTGTTACTAACGCTTCGATTAATAAATCCCAGTGTCCTATTCGCTTTATTACGAACATTCATGCATCTTACTTATCATAACTCCCAGATCCCTTTCGCAATTCGACTTTGCAATCTCAACACCATCTAGCTCGTATCTTGTAAATCTATCATTATTACCTAGCCTCAAAACTTTAAATTTATCAGCATTAAACTGCATCTGCCAATCCTTTGACCATTTCAAAACCCTATTTAGATCAACTTGAAGTGATAGTGAGTCTTCGTCCGTGTTAATTTCCCTGCCGATTTTTCTATCATCGGCAAATTTGCAAATGTTGCTACTCAAACCTGAATCTAAATCATTGATATATATTATAAACAACAGAGGTCCCAGGACAGAGCCCTGAGGCACTCCACATACAACATTTTCCCACTCTGACTTAACCCCATTTATACTAACTCTCTGTTTCCTTTGGAATAGCCATTCCCTAATCCAACTTAATATAGCACCTCCAATACCATGAGCCTCTATTTTTTTAATAAGTCTTTCATGTGGCACTGTATCAAAAGCTTTGCTAAAGTCAAAGTACACAACATCACAATCCTTACCACTATCAACTGCCTCAACTATACTGGAATAAAAAAATAGCAAATTTGTTAAACATGAACGGCCATTTGTAAAACCATGTTGCGACTCATTTATTAATTTGTGTTTTTCAAGATGAAGACGAATTTTATTTGCAATTATTGATTCAAGTAACTTTCCCACAATAGACGTTAGGCTAATTGGCCGATAGTTTGAGGCAAGTGATCTATCTCCTTTCTTAAAAATTGGTACCTCATTAGCAACTTTCCATGACTCTGACGCTCTGCCTGACTCTATTGATTTATTAAATATGGTTGACAGTGGCTCGGAAAGCTCCTCTTTGCATTCTTTAAGCACCTTGGCAAACACTTCATCCGGCCCTGGGGATTTGTTTGGTTTGAGTTTAACTATTGTTTAAGAACATCCTCCCTGGTAACTGCTAAACTAGTCAACCTGTCCTCGTCCCCACCCACATAGACTTGTTCGGCTGAAGGCATATTGTTAAGTTCCTCTTTAGTAAATACTGATATAAAATATTTAATAAAAATACTACTCATCTCTTCATCACTATCTGTTATTTGACCTGTCTCAGTTTTTAATGGACAATTAATGGTTTTTAATTTGCCTTTCCCTAATCTTTGTCCGGTATAACTGGAAAAACAATTTAGAATTTGTCTTTGCTTGCTCTGCTATGTGAACTTCATAGTTTCTTTTTGCTCTCCTAATCTCTTTTTTAGTATTTTTAACCAGTTGTACGAATTCCTGTTCTCAATTGACTTCCCCATTCTTAATCCTTTTATACCATGCTTTCATTTTACCTATAAGGTTCTTCAGATCATTTGTTATCCACTTTGGATCATTAGTATTCGATCTATTCAATTTATATGGTATACTACATTCCTGGGCTTCGCTGAGAATATTTTTAAATAGGTTATATTTTGAGTCGACATCGAAAACCCCTTTTACGTCACCTATCTCTGGGTACACGTCTAGCTCTAAGACCGGCCCACACCCCATACCCAAGACTTTACAATCTATTTGACCCAATAAATTTCTTAGGTTATTGAAATTAGCTTTTCGAAAATTAGGTACTTTAACAGAATTTTCTCCTACAGATCTATTCCATTCTATGCTAAATCTGATTTCTTTATGATCACTGTTCCCTAGCTCATTCCCTATTTCGATGTCCTTAATTTGTGTTTCCATGTTATTTAACATTAAATCTAAAATATTATTTTCCCGCGATGGTTCCTTAATGTGTTGCGTAAGAAAGCAATCGTCAATTAGTTCTAGAAAATCTTCTGCTACATTATTCCCTGATTTGTTCAACCAGTTTATTCCACTAAAATTAAAGTCACCCATGACATAAATACTGTTAGATCTAGATGCTCTAGATATTTCATCCCATAGATGCTTTGCTTTCAATCTGTCTAAATTTGGTGGCCTATATATAACTCCTATTATAATATTATTTGCTTTTTCGTTTAATTCTATCGTTGAGGGAGATTCCCAGGTGAGGTATTTAGACAGAACGTTTTGTGCCAGAGATAGGGGGAACAGATTAAGGGTTTGCTATCCAGGAGCTGGAATTGGTGATATTGTTGGAAACATGAATGATATTATGACAGGAAATGGAAACAAACCCATTATTTGTATTAGTGCAGGGGGTAATGATGTTGGACGAGTTAGGAGTGAGGAACTAATACAGAGATTCAGGACAGCCATTGAATTAGTTAGGAGCAAGGGAGGAATCCCGATCATATGTGGCATTCTTCCAAGAAAGGGAGTAAGAAATGAATGGATATCGAGGGCACTTGGTGTCAATTGCCGGCTGGAAAGATATTGCAAATCAAATGCAATATCTTTCATAGACAACTGGGAACACTACTATGGAAGAAATGGAATGAATGCTCGTGATGGGGTGCATCTATCGAGAGCTGGGGTTGTTGCTGTTGCGAACTCGTTGGAAGAAGTGGTTAGAGGTGTTTGTTTGGGTTTAAACTGTTAGCTGATAGAGGTATGGGAATTGATTTGGAGGAAGGAGATAATAAAAGTACGTGTTTGTGAGAGATAGGAATTGGCAAAATGATCAGGGAAAGAGAAGGGCCTCAAAATAACAATTCACTTAGGGTATATTACACTAACAGTAGAAGTCTAAGAAATAAAATTAACGAATTAAATGCTCTTGTCTCCACAGAAAAAATAGATATTATTGCACTTACCGAAACGTGGATGAATGTAGAAAATAGAGAACTATTAGCTGAATATCAAATAAATGGATTTAAACTATTTCACACAGATAGATATATTAGACGAGGAGGGGGAGTAGCCATATATGTTAGGGACAATTTGAAATGTAGTCTCAAAGAGGGAATCAAAACTGAGCCACACACAGAAACTATTTGGATAGAATTATACGAAAAAACAAATAATATTATAATAGGAGTTATATATAGGCCACCAAATTTAGACAGAATGGAAGCAAAGCATCTATGGGATGAAATATCTAGAGCATCTAGATCTAACAGTATTTACGTCATGGGTGACTTTAATTTTAGTGGAATAAACTGGATGAACAAAACAGGGAATAGTGAAGCAGAAGATTTTCTAGAATTAATTGACGATTGCTTTCTTACGCAACACATTAAGGAACCAACACGGGAAAATAATATTTTAGATTTAGTGTTAACTAACAGGGAAACACAAATTAATGACATCGAAATAGGGAGTGAGCTAGGGAACAGTGATCACAAAGTAATCAGATTTAGCATAGAATGGAATAAACCTGTAGGAGAAACTTCTGTTAAAGTGCCAGATTTTCGAAAAGCTGATTTTAATAGCCTTAGAAATTTTTTGGGTCAAATTGATAGGAAAGTCTTGGGTATGGCGTGGGGGCCGGTCTTGGAGCGAGACATGAACCCAGCGATAGGTGACGTAAATGAGGATTTCGATGTGGATTCAATATATAACTTATTTAAGAATATTCTAAACAAAGCACAGGAACGTAGTATACCATACAAATTGAATAGATCGAATACTAATGACCCAAAGTGGATAACAAAGAATTTGAAGAACCTTATAGGTAAAAAGAGAGCTTGGTACAAAAGGATTAAAAATGGGGAGGTCACTTTAGAACAGGAATTCGTACAACTGGTTAGAAATGTTAAAAAAGAGATAAGGAAAGCAAAAAGAAACTATGAAGTTCGCATAGCAGGGCAAGCAAAGACAAATCCTAAAGGGTTTTTTCAGTTATATCGTACTAAGACTAGGGAAAGGATAGGTCCATTAAAAACTGAGACAGGTCAAATAACAGATAGTGATGAAGAGATGAGTAGTATTTTTAATAAATATTTTGTATCTGTATTTACTAAAGAGGAACTTAACAATATGCCTTCAGCCGAACAAGTCTATGTGGGTGGGGACGTGGACAGGTTGACGAGTTTAACAGTTACCAGGGAGGATGTTCTTAAACAAATAGTAAAACTCAAACCAAACAAATCCCCAGGGCCGGATGAAGTGTTTGCCAGGGTGCTTAAAGAATGCAAAGAGGAGCTTTGTGACCCACTGTCAACCATATTTAATAAATCAATAGAGTCAGGCAGAGTGCCAGAGTTTTGGAAAGTTGCTAATGTGATACCAGTTTTTAAGAAAGGAGATAGATCACATGCGTCTAACTATCGACCAATTAGCCTAACGTGTATTGTGGGAAAGTTACTCGAATCTATAATAGCAAATAAAATTCGTCTTCATCTTGAAAAACATAAATTAATAATTGAGTCGCAACATGGTTTTATAAATGGCCGTTCATGTTTAACAAATTTGTTATCTTTTTATTCTAACATTGTTGAGGCAGTTGATAGTGGTAAGGATTGCGATGTTGTGTACCTTGACTTTAGCAAAGCTTTTGATACAGTGCCACATGAAAAACTGATTAAAAAGTTAGAGTCTCATGGTATTGGGGGTGCTATATTAAACTGGATTAGGGCATGGCTATACCAAAGGAAACAGAGAGTTAGTATAAATGGAGTCAAGTCAGAGTGGGAAATTGTTGTAAGTGGAGTGCCTCAGGGCTCTGTCCTGGGACCTCTGTTGTTTATAATATATATAAATGATTTAGATTCAGGTTTGAGTAGCAACATTTGCAAATTTGCCGATGATACGAAAATCGGTAGGGAAATTAATTTGGAGGAGGACTCACTATCACTTCAAGTTGATCTATATAGGGTTTTGAAATGGTCGAAGGATTGGCAGATGCAGTTTAATGCTGATAAATGTAAAGTTCTGAGGTTAGGTAATGATGATAGGGTTACAAGATACGAGCTAGATGGTGTTGAGATTGCGAAGTCGAATTGCGAAAGGGATCTGGGAGTTATGATTAGTAAGAATTTAAAACAAAAGGATCAATGCATGAATGTTGGTAATAAGGCGAATAGGACACTGGGATTTATTAATCGAAGCGTTAGTAACAAGACACCTGGTGTGGTTCTTAAGCTATATCTTGCTCTGGTTAGGCCCCATTTAGATTATGCAGTTCAGTTTTGGTCGCCGTATTATAGAATGGATATAAATTCACTTGAACGTGCCCAACGTAGGATGACTAAGTTAATTCCCCAAATTAGAAATCTTTCATATGAAGAAAGATTAACAAAGCTTAAGTTG